>NC_142938.1:64097065-64124565 GCF_046866305.1 Octopus bimaculoides | reverse complement strand
AGAACTGGGAAAAATGTGCATGCAGCTGTGAAGGGAAATCGTCGAATCAGCATCCCCGAGTTATCGAAGGGTGTTCAGGTTAGTTACGGTTCAGTTCAGTTTATTATCACAGAAGATATGGGTATGAAACGCGTGTCTGCCAAGTTTGTGCCTAAGCTGCTTTCAGCTGACGGAAAAGACACTCGGCTTTCAGTTGCACAATATCTCCTTGATTGTGTTGAGAACGATGAAAACTTTTTGAAAGCTTTGTATAGGCCTCTGAGCAGGTACCGCCAAACTTTTGGCAAAATTTGATGCAGATTCTCTGCGCAGGTTTCTCCGTCACAGTCAATGCGACGATCACACACTACACACCTTCCTTCCAAGCACTGCTGTAAACAGTGGAAATGAGCTAGAACGTTAAAACGTAGTGCACATACACATCAGAGTTGAAGGTCAATCTCTGGCAAGCGGCTTTATTCTGCGTGCTTTAACTTCGTTACTATGGTAACAGTCCGGATACTTATTGATCAGACTAGTATATATATCTACATATATATATGTGTGTGTGTGTGCATACAGAGAGAGAGAGAGAGAGAGTGAGAGAGAGAGAGAGAGAGAGAGAGAGAGAGAGAGAAGTAAAGTACATTTAAGCTTCTGACTCTTTTCTTATTTCTATCTCTTTTTAATTGTTAATTTGTTATTTTTCCTCTGCGTGTTTCCTCTTCTCTGCTTTCCATAATTTGCACATTATTTATGCCTCCGTCCCTGTCTCTGTCTCTCTGTCTCTCTCTCTCTCTCTCTCTCTCTCTCTCTCTCTCTCTCTCTCTCTCTCTCTCTTTCTCTCTCTCTCTCTCTCTCTCTCTCTCTCTCTGCCTCTCCCTCTCTCTCATACACGTATACACTCACACACATACACACACACATTTACGCATGTAAGGAGTGACGTTGAGCCGAATGAAACTAAAGCTTGCATGATGTTACTTCACATGAAAACTTCACGGAGATATATGTATATCAATAGGCAAATTCCACGTGTTTCTCAGGATAGTATAGAAATTTTGACATGTTTGCGTGACGAAGAAGCATGTACAGAACAGGTATAAATTGTTACAAATCCACACAAAAATACCATGTGCCTTCTTATCCGACTTACCTTTAGGGGACACAAAAATCTCATATACTAACAAAAACACTAATAAAAGCTAAAACGGTGTAATTTGAATTTTAAATTTCAGCTGAGTACAATGGCCTCATCCCTCCATCTCTCTATCTATCTATCTATCTATCTATCTATCTATCTACCTACTTACACATATATATATATATATACATTATCATATACGTGTCTTTCTCCCTGACAATATGTATCATATTTCCTCCCTTTTTAACCGTTTCATTCTTACTTTGTCTCTCTGCATGATTTGGAATGAAGACCCTAAGTTGAATATACACCATGTGCTGCTGACACAGAAAACTTCGAAAAATATATAGAGAGAGAGACAGAGGGGGGAGACATAGATATATAGTGATAATGATGCAAATAAACAAATAATAGTGCTTGGGTTAGATACACAAAATATATATACATATTATCACGTGACCGACCAGGCCATCATATGTTGTTACACATTGCTGCTCACAATGCACTTTCACATTATTTTAGCCTTCAAATGACGCCATCCTGCTGGCTAGGCGAGCCGGCCAACAAACCAACCCCACCCTCCGATCAAAAGAGGGGACTGAAACAACATGAAAGGAGCTACTTTGCTCAAGTACACAACTTGCTTCCCTGTCATGGAATCGAACCAAAGATCCAGCGATCGTAAGTGCAACGGCCTAACGATTAGGCCACACACCTTCACTATATATATTGTATACACATGTCACATGTAAAATCTGTGATCTCAAGTCATAATGCTGAGTGGTTTAGATTTGTATCTCTCCATCTTGAAGACGGAGGCCGGATCCATCCACTGTTTATTTGATTCCATTACTAGCTCCGTATATTTTTGTAAATATTAGGTCTGTCAAATATTAGGTCTGTCAAATATTAGGTCTGTCAAAATTATGAAATAAAGATAAATCCCCAGAAACAGCTGTTGGACTTGTAACCCCATACCTTATCCTCTTTGATTTTCTGTGCTTTTATTCACTAAGTTAGCTCTGTTAATATATATATAAATATCAGTATATTTATACTTCAACTGTCATCGTCTGAAAATTTCCAGTTTTTGCTTTCTCTCTGTTTACATACATACATGTATATATATATATATATATATATATATATATATATATATATATATATATATATATACACACATATATATATATGTATGTATGTGTATATATATATATATATATATATATATATATATATATATATATATATAGATAGATAGATAGATATATATATATATATATATCTGTAAAAATATGTGACACTTATTCGGTAGCCATGTGCGGGGTTGTTGTGTGCGTGTGAGTGTGGGTGTGTATGCGAGTATATATATGTATATGTACATATATGTATAGTTTTTGGTGAGTATGTGTGTGAGCATGTGTGTGTTTAAAGCGAGGGTGATTTAGTATATAAATATAGACGAATGTACGGATTGGTGCGCTTACGCGAACACTATAGACTTCTCTACCCCTTAATTTTACCCTCTCCCCTTACTAAGCGGTCTATAGCTCTTTTGTCTTAATAACGGTCAACCACACAGTAATTTCCCTTTGTTTAACGGTCATTTTACACAGGAATTTTCAATGGCCGGATAACTGAAGAGATGTTGGTGTGAGTTCCCACTCCGGCATCCGAAACTCGGAGTTTTATCATGGCTACCGAATAAGTGTCACATATTTTTACAGATAAATTCCTCTATTTACATAATATCGAGGTCTCTTTCTTTCTTTTGTTGTCCTTCCTATCAATAATATATATATCCGATATAGCGGATACATAACTGTTAAAGAGTACAGCAAACGTTAAGGCAAGCAAATATCTCAAGTCATATACATTATTATTATTGGGAAAAATTCAGCTGTATGGGATATTCCGTCATCGGAGACAAATAGGGGAAACGAGAAGGGTGTCGATTAATGAAATGCCGACATAGAGGACAGGAAAAAAGGAATAAGGAGATGAAGAAAGAGAAGAAAAAAGAAGCATCGATACCCTCCTCATTTTCCCTATTTGTCTCCGATGATGGAATTTCCCATACTCTGGGATATCGCAGAAACAACTGAAAGACTTTGAATTTTTCCCGACTTGAGACGTTTGTCTTGCTTTAACGTTTGTTTTCCTCTTCAACTAATACATAAGGTACTTAAACTGAGGCAGCTTACTAGGTCGGTTTAATCCACACACCCAAACAATAATAATTGAATATTGAATGTCAAGACTCCGTGTTGGGGTGTTTGTACCTGATATTCCTGCCGTGTGTGCAGATAACGCAACCCGGATAAGTGAAGATATCCGCTCTTAGTAATTCAGACATGCATTTTTATAAAGGTACTTTCTATAGTATTTCCGAAGTGGAAATTCCGAGTTAGGTGAACAAAATATGAGTAGCGAAGATGTACATGTGTGAATTCATTACGGCCGTTTCGAGTGGTTCCTTTCATTGATTAATGAAAACATTACACCAATTTGAAAAAAAAAAAGACTTTCAGATGACCACATAGACTTCAAACATAAGGATATAGCCATTGTTTTAACCATACTTACATCAATAACAGAACTCAAAATATTTACAGTGTTTCTTTTGTCATATCTGTGGCAGAATGAGTTTAGAAAATAATGCCTACCACGTCAAGCCTGCTATAATTTAGAGCAACAGAGGAGATAGTGGGGGGGGGGGGGGGTCAGGATAGAAAGAGTGGTGACCTGGTTACTTACATTTAGAAGGCTTTATGCAGAATGTAGTCTTCAAATATTTAGAGTCAAATCCATTGAGAGTTGTCAATTGTATTCTAGTTAATGGCGATAAATCAATTAATGTCGGACAATCTACTAGACTCTCAGTCTACTGGAACCATATATCTGGCTTTATCTACACAAAAGTGCATGTTGTAGGGTTAGTGGTTAGGAGATGCCTGATGGGGAGGGGTGATAAATGGAAGAAAGAATGATAGGAGTGGCTAATACTTATTTGGATTATCAAATTATAAAAGGGGAATATAATGAAAAACCCAAAAGAGATCAGAAATATAAACTTTAGGGGTGGAAATTAGAATTGAATGATACAGGAGGTAATAATTTATAACTTAGCAAACTTATAATATGAAATTGAGAAAATTTAAATCAATATATGGAATAAAGATAGAAATTAAATTTAAAACCTAATAATGGGATACTTTTACATATAAGAAAATCAATTACGATTTTTCCTAAGCATAGCGTTTAGAAGATCATGATAAAAACTTAACTAGTTTGGGCATGTAAACACTTAATGAAGTTATTGCATGATTAAACAATTTACTAAAGTAAGAATTCTCATATCCAGTGAGTTATATAAAAAGACCTCAAAAATTATCAAAAAAATTATATAAATTATGTATATATATACATGCATATATATATATATATATATATATATATATATATATATATATATATATATATATATATATATATATATATATATATAAAGTGTAGTATATTGCCACTTAAGTGTGGCTGACCCCTAGGGGTGGATGTTACTGTTGCTTTTAGCCCCAGGAGGACATCTCCTCCAGCTGGCTTATCGACACACGACTGTGTCCTGTTTGCCAAGGGAGTTATCCCTCTCACCGCGACCAGCAGCACGAACGTATCCGGATTTCAGGGTTATTTCCCTTCGTCGGCGTTCGACAGCTGATGACCTTGGTGAGAGAGACAAATCTGGCAAATCTTATATCTTCTTTTCCAGTGACATTCTTCACTGATATTGAAAAGGTGAAAACAAGCAATGTTAATTCTCTAAATGAAGTATTAACAGTAACTGCACGATAAAGTGTAGTATATTGCCACTTAAGTGTGGCTGACCCCTAGGGGTGGATGTTACTGTTGCTTTTAGCCCCAGGAGGACATCTCCTCCAGCTGGCTTATCGACACACGACTGTGTCCTGTTTGCCAAACAGGACACAGTCGTGTGTCGATAAGCCAGCTGGAGGAGATGTCCTCCTGGGGCTAAAAGCAACAGTAACATCCACCCCTAGGGGTCAGCCACACTTAAGTGGCAATATACTACACTTTATCGTGCAGTTACTGTTAATACTTCATTTAGAGAATTAACATTGATTGTTTTCACCTTTTCAATATCAGTGAAGAATGTCACTGGAAAAGAAGATATAAGATTTGCCAGATTTGTCTCTCTCACCAAGGTCATCAGCTGTCGAACGCCGACGAAGGGAAATAACCCTGAAATCCGGATACGTTCGTGCTGCTGGTCGCGGTGAGAGGGATAACTCCCTTGGCAAACAGGACACAGTCGTGTGTCGATAAGCCAGCTGGAGGAGATGTCCTCCTGGGGCTAAAAGCAACAGTAACATCCACCCCTAGGGGTCAGCCACACTTAAGTGGCAATATACTACACTTTATCGTGCAGTTACTGTTAATACTTCATTTAGAGAATTAACATTGCTTATATATATATATATATATATATATATATATATATATGTATATGTATGTATGTATATATATATATCGTCTGCAGTGACGGCCATGACTGTAAAACTCAATCTCAACTCATGGATCGCCACTTCCCCATTACTCACTTCACACACCATTACACATGCACTCACAAACACCCTCCCACTCCACACACACACGCAGCACGCATAATCACAGATAGCTTTCTCCCACAGACATACACTATTTGGTCATGCACACACACATACACATATGCACACACCACCTGAACATGTACACATCAACTGTCACACATAAGACACATACATACACACACACGCACACACGTTCAACCCACAGCTACGTACTCACTCACACCCATTCACACATACACACTCCCACACATCATTCTCACATACGCACAAATTTAGCTTCATAAGACGCTAACGTTAAATTCAACTTTTCATCGTAAAGTTGAATTTAACGTTAGCGTCTTATGAAGCTAAATTTATAAGTTCTAAAATTGCAGAAGAATTCGTTGCTGCGCAGTTTAGTTTAATGGTAAAACACTTGACGCGTAATCACAGAGATGTGAGTTCGAGTCTCATGGCTGGCCAGTAGCGTATTTTTCTGCAATAAATGAATAATTTATCCTGATCACGCTATTTATAGCATTATCACGCGTTTGAGAAATAAATTTATTTCTGTTCTTACAATACATCTCAGCGCTTCTAAAAAAGAACAAACTTTGTTTGTTTACTTTCATCGTTGTTGTTATTATTATTTTTATTTTATCATTATTATCTCCCTTTCAGTCTCTTTCTTTTTCCAGTCATCTCGCCATGTTGGACCGTTGAACTCTACACATCATTTCACTCTCCTTTTTTGTTTTTTTTTTCATTATCTCTCTGTTCTTTTTTACTCTTAATGATTTCTGTCGAAGAGCGTAGTCTCGAAGCTTCCCAAGCGTTAAACTAATACACCTTCTTGTTGTTCCTACACTTGTCTTTGTCTTTTGTTTTTCTGTAAATTTGAACAATCAAAATATAAATTCAAGTGAACTGTTGGCGACTTTTTTCCTCCGTCTTCCTTTACACTTGGACTTTCCTCTGTTTCCTGTTTCTGCTTTTGCTCGAAACACAAAACTACCTGTCTTTCCTTCCCTGAGCATCTACTAATAATTTGCATGCACCACGTCCTCACGTTGTTGCTTTTTCTTGTATTTTTCTTGTTTTTTTTTATTATAATACATATATACACACTCACACACACACACTCTCTCTCTCACTTTTCCCTCCATTCCTCACCCTCTCTTACTATCCTATATATATATCTCTCTCCACCCCTACACACTCAATAAAACTATATAAAGAGACCCCACCGCAAGGTGAGCTCAAAACAATTTGAAAATCCTACACGATTAGGTGAAAAGCGCTTTATTTAATTTATAAAACATGTGACATTAATACAAATCTGTAAATGTACAAACCTCCAGATTTCTGAGTACCTTAATTTTTTTCTATAATATAATTTCTGTACATCACCTCCAAAGCTTCCAATATATATATATATATATATTGCTTTATTATTTTACTCTTTTCAGTCATGCAACTGCACATACACATATGTATATGTATATACATATGTGTATATGTTGGCACTCCGTCGCTTACGACGACGAGGGTTCCAGTTGATCCGATCAACGGAACAGCCTGCTCGTGAAATTAACGTGCAAGTGGCTGAGCACTCCACAGACACGTGTACCCTTAACGTAGTTCTCGGGGGAGATTCGGTGTGACACTTTCAAATACAGGCTGGCCCTTTGAAATACAGGTACAACAGAAACAGGAAGATAGAGTGAGAGAAAGTTGTGGTGAAAGAGTACAGCAGGGTTCGCCACCACCCCCTGCCGGAGCCTCGTGGAGCTTTAGGCGTTTTCGCTCAATAAACACTCACAACGCCCGGTCTGGGAATCGAAACTGCGATCCTACGACCACGAGTCCGCTGCCCTAACCATTGGGCCATTGCGCCTCCACGATATGTGTATATATTACATACATATATGTATACAAATATGCGTATGTGTGTGTGTGTGTGTGTACGTGCGTGCGTGTGTGCGTATGTGCATGTGTGTACGTGTGTGTCATAAACATGAAATATTAAATAAGTCGAAATTTAACTGTATAATGCTTTGAATTACTTGATGAAAGCAGAAATATTTTTCCCTTGATCATCTACTTCATTCCGCTACATTAAAAAAATATTCATATCTAATCAGGAAACCACTTTTATTAAAATATCGTCTCCGGAAAAAGAAAGTTTAACAACTGTCTGTCACTTCTCTAAACAGAGAAGACGTGGTCCCCTTCCCTGTCGTCTGCTGTTAGCAAATAATCATTACATATAAAAATATGAAGATACATAGGCATGCTTGTGTGGTTAAGAAGCCCGTGGTTTCGGATTCATTCCCAATGCGTGGCACTTTGGGCGTCTTGTACCATAGTCATGCGCCGACCAATGTTGTTTGAGTAAAATCGCTAAACGAGTGAAATCGCTAAACGCTAAACTAGTAGCCCGTCGTACGTATGTATGCCAGCTCGTCGTTTTATGAGTTACAGCAACAATTCTTTCATATTTTCGCAGAAGTCTAGCGATTTTAGTGGCAAGGGTTAGTCGAATATATCTACACCAATGCTCAACTGGTACTTATTTTATAGATCCCGAAAAAATGAAAAGCAAAGTTGACCTCAGCGGAATTCAAACTCAGAGCGTAAAGAGTCGAAACAAAATCTGCTAAACCCCCTTTTTTTTTTTTTTTCACCCGACGCGCTAACGTGTCTACCAGCTCTCCGCCATATGAATTCCAATAGTGATCCTTTCTATTATAAGCACAGAGCTTGAAATTTGGCGGAGGTGCTCGTGGATTACAATGACACCAATACACAACTGGTACTTATTTCATCATTCTCTATTTGGCTGTCTTTCTCCTCTCCTCTCTCCTTCTTTCCCTTTAGGTATAAGTAAAAGTGTCTTGATGTGTATGGGGAAAAGGAGTGTTCATGTCTGTCATGCTCACTTAAAAAATAGTAATGTTTTTCTCTCCTCTTCTTCACCTCTCTCTTTCTCTCTCTCTCTTTGTATATTTATATATGCATGTAGTACCTGTAATTCAAAGGGCTACCCTTGTCACATTCTGTGTAACGCTGAATCTCCCTGAGAACTACGTTAAGGGTCCGTGGAGTGCTAAGCCTTTTGCATGAATAGGCCGTTCCGTTGACCGAATCAACTTGAACACCCGTCGTCGTAATCCACAGACTGCCAGTTTTTATATATGTATATACACACACAAACATACATACATGCATATACATGCACATGGGTATATGCATATAATACATACATATTAATATATAATACATATTAATACATATTAATACATACATACAGAAAAACTGTGAGAGAAAGAAAGAGAAAAAAGGACAGACAGACAGACAGAGAAATGCAAAGTGGGATAGTTGTTGCTGTTTATACATCTGTGAAAGACGTGGGAAAAAATATCACCCAAAGAGACGGCTCCAGTCAAACATGCTTATCTTATAATCACTCTTCTTGTTGATACGATCTTATCTGTCTCGTGACCAAAAGCACGTCCATCTTAAAATACAGTCCACGTATATGCACACACATATACACTTACACACTTACACTCACAAATATCCGTATCAGTACACCCTCCTCTATTGGTTGTTATTATAAAAGGTTGTTATGTGTGGATTCTTATTTTAGCTGAGAAATGCGTTGAACGAAATCCTGGTTCACTGCAGTTTGGAGATTTTTATAAGATACGTCGAATACGGGTGATTATCATATATACATGCGATACTTTACTTATATTTATAGACAGAGTTTGTGGACAATACGCGCCGACATGGCTCTGTGGGTAAGAAGCGGCTTTGCAGCCACATAGTTTCGGGTTCAGTCCCACTTCGCAGTACCTTGGGCAAGTGTTTCTACTATAGACTCGAGTCGATAAGTTTCTTGTGAGTGAATTTGGTTGACGGAAAACTGTGTGGAAGACTATTGTAGTTATCTAAACTTTGGGTGTACACCTGGCAGTATACGGATTAAAGCACGTTCACTGTCTATGGCTACCCAATGTCAACCACAATGTTGATATAAATGCCATTGGATCTATCTCAGGAATTCTTCACTGTTCGTCGAATATATAACAAATAAGGGAAACAAAATAGAATTCACTGGATTCTTTATTAATCACAACGATCGTTTTGACCCCTCTTGCCTCAATCTCTCAACGGGAAGTGTTGTGGCGAGAGTCATTGACACCCCTGGCGAATTGGAGAATGGACTGGCCGAACTCTTATAAAGAGTAGTGGTCGGTAATAGTCAGAGAGAGTTATTGGTACTCTCGCAAAGTACGTCGTGTGAACACATTGATTAAAGCTCCGCTACCTTATTTTTTTATATACCAACCTGTAGTAGGATATAAAAGGAAGATAGATACTACGCAGCCGATTGTGGTGTATCCTTTCTTGCAGATGTGTCTCGTCAGATGACTTTTCAAAAGATATCTCGCGCAATCCGAGTTTATTTAGCGAAGTATCTTTTGAAAAGTCACCTGACGAGACTCATCTGCGCCGAAGGATGCACCATAACCAGTGTACTGTTTCACCTGTGAGGGATCAACGCAAGATGGGTGGAAACGAACGTTGTAATTAATAAGGAATCTCATGAATTCCATTTTCTGTTTCTCTCACTTGTGATGTGTGTGTATGTGTGTGTGTGGGGGGGGGGGGTACAGTGGAACATCAACTTACAAACTGAATTCATTCGTGAAGGCCGTTCGTTGCCCGAAATGTTTGTAAACCAAAACTATTTTTCCACTAGGAATCTCAAGTGAAAGTACGGCGAATTTGAACAGAGGTATGCACTGAGCAAAAGCTAGATAGCAACTGGCGTTCTCCCACTGCTACTCTCAACTTGTCGCTATCTGTTATTGCGAATTCATTACTTGAGAGACCGTTCGTCACCCGAGATGTTTTGTGTTCGAAAACTTGAATATGTATGCCATTAAGCAGAGAAAGATCTGCCCTCCTTCTCTGCTAAGGGAATGGGGTGCGTCGATTTTCACTATGCACTCGGCAGACAGCTGAATTTGCCTTACATGTGACAACAGCTGCTCCACACAGTCATGCAATTGCATGGACACTGAATTATTGCATGCAGGACAGTTTCGTCTCCCAGCAAGCATTTCGGGCAGGTTCAGCTGTTGGTGCTTCCATGCCTGAAGATCTTGTCAGTCCTTTCTACTAAAAGCACAAGGTGTGAAATTTTGGTGGGAGGGCTCTAGTCAATCACATTGTCCCTTCAGTGTCTCACTGATACTTAATTTATCGATCCAGAAAGGGTGAAAGTCAAAGTAGACCTCGACAGAATATGAACTCAGAACGTAGAGGCAGTTGAAATACCGCTAAGTATTTTGTTCGGGGTGCTAACGATTCTGCCACCACGCTGCCTTAACAACAACAACAACAACAACAACAACAACAATAATAATAATAATAATAATAATAATAATAATAATAATAATAATAATAATAATGATGATGATGATGATGATGATGATGATAATAATAATAATAATAATAATAATAATAATAATAATCCTTTCTACTGGAGGCACAAGGTCTCACGTTTGTGGGGAGGATACTAATCGATTATATCCACCCCAGTGTTAATACCCCCTGGTACTTAATTTATCGATCCCGAAGGGATGAAAGGTAAAGTCCTCCTCGGCGGAATTTGAACACTGCGTAGCGACAGGCGAAATACCGCAAAAGAAGAAGAAGAAGAAGAAGAAGAAGAAGAAGAAGAAGAAGAAGAAGAAGAAGAAGAAGAAGAAGAAGAAGAAGAAGAAGAAGAAGAAGAATCCTTTCTGCTAAAAGGCCTGAAATTTGGCGGGAGGGAACTGGTCGATTATATCGACCCCAGTGTTTTCACTGGTGCTTAATTTATCGACCCCTAAAGGATGAAAGGCAAGGGAGACCTCGGCGGAATTTGAACACAGTACGTAGCGACAGGAGAAACATTTTGTTTGCCCCGGCGTGCTAACGATTCTACCAGCTCGCCGCCTTGATAATAATAATAATAATGATAATAATAATAATAATAATAATAATAATAATAATAATAATAATAATAATAATAATAATAATAATAATAATAATAATAAAAATTCCTTCTCGCTGACTCTTTATCAAAGAATCTTAACTTTTAATGTGAAAGATGAAAAAGATCTTTCTCGTGCTCTGATCGTTCTCGACTAAATTAATTATGTATATTTGATAATTATTACGCGGTGCAAGGTCGGTCACTCGTTATGATTACATAGTTATGATCAAACAGTTATCTCATTTACAAGATATTGTTTGACGATTTAGCGACTAGAATAATTAGGGTGAGTCACCGATGAACAAAGAAAGAGGAGAAGAAGGAAGGAAGCTTGTTTTAAACAATATAATTTTCAGTAGTAGTAGTAGTAGTAGTGGTGGTGGTGGTGGTGGTGGTGGTAGTAGTAGTAGTAGTAGTAGTAGTAGTAGCAACAGCAGCAGCAGCAGCAGCAGTAGTAGTAGTAGTAGTAGTAGTAGCAGCAGCAGTAGCAGTAGTAGTAATAGTAGTAGCAGCGATCATTTTACTCAACAGTCCCGAAAGGATGAAAAGCAAAGTCGATCTGGGGCCGAATTTGAACTCAGAACATAAAGAACGGACGAAATGCTGCTAAGCATTTTGTCCGTTGCTGTAACGACTCTGCCAGCTCGTTGCCTTAACGACGTCAGATATTTATAGACATAATTGTCGAGATTGTGTGTTGGGGGAAATGGGGTGTGATTGTTGGTGACCTTCCCTGTGGATAAATAACAGTAGGAATGGGGTGGGGGAGGACTGCTTGCATAGGCAACTGCTTGTCCCTTTCTTGCAGATTCTTGCTCAGGCTTGCACATACTTGTGCAGATGCATTGTCAACATTAACCAACAAAATACTCCCTATACACATACTTCCCCTCACACACACAGAGACATGCATATGTATGGGTGTTTGTGTGTGTGTGTGTGTGTGTGTGTGTGTGTGTGTGAACATATATGGCCGCAGTCAAATTACTCAAACAAGTAAAAGAATAAAAGTAAAACAAGTAAAAGAATGAAAAACGATATATATGTGTGTGTGTGTGTGTAGGAGTGGCTGTGTGGTAAGTAGCTTTCTTGCGAACTGCATGGTTGCGGGTTCAGTCCCACTACGTGGAACCTTGGGTAAGTGTCTTCTACTATAGCCTTGCGCCGACCAAAGCCATGTGAGTGGATTTGGTAGACGGAAAGAAGCCCGTCGTATATATGCATATATATATATGTGTGTATGTGTGTGTATATGTTTGTGTGTCTGTTTTTGTCCCCCCAACATCGCTTGACAACCGATGCTGGTGTGTTTACCTCCCCGTAACTTAGCGGTTCGGCAAAAGACACCCAAAGAATAAGTCCTGGGGTCGATTTGCTCAACTAAAGGCGGTGTTCCAGTATGGCCACACTCAAATGACTGAAACGAGTAAAAGATATATATATATATATTTATTCTTTTATATATATATATATATATATATATATATATATATATATATATATATATATATATATATATATATATATATATATATATATATATATATATATATATATATATATATAATTATAAAATCTGTTAATTAATCATATATTAATTAATATCGATTAATTATCAGGAGGCCAGCACATCTAAAGAATTAAAGAGATTCAGAAATATTATCTGCAATCTCAGGGGATTAAGGTACATTTTAAAAAATAACGTCGACCACTAACGTGGACAATTAATGCGCTAGAAATAGATCACATCTTGTGTCTATTAAGACCTAAATTGTTCTCAACATGAAATATAGCAGCATACCAAACCATGAGCGAGTAAGACATTTAAAATCACCTAAAAAAGCATTCTTAAACAGGAACCGGTTGCACATACTTTAGGTCTTAATAGACACAAGATGTGATCTATTTCTAGCGCATTAATTGTCCACGTTAGTGGTCGACGTTATTTTTTAAAATGTACCTTAATCCCCTGAGATTTAACAAATTCTTACCATTTGTCTATTCCTCTTCAGCCTGATTTGTAATGTAACCGCAATCATCAGAATCGTATACAGAGTTGCCCACCACCATGTGTGCACGTGTATATGGTTCTGCTAATTACAGCTTAATGGTAAAATTCAAAAGTCTTCGTTTTGGCGCGCTAATTCCAGGAATATATCTGCAGAAAATATTTACTGCGTCGTATAATGGGTAAAATATTATTATAAAATCTGTTAATTAATCATATATTAATTAATATCGATTAATTATCAGGAGGCCAGCACATCTAAAGAATCAAAGAGATTCAGAAATATTATCTGCAATCTCAGGGGATTAAGGTACATTTTAAAAAATAACGTCGACCACTAACGTGGACAATTAATGCGCTAGAAATAGATCACATCTTGTGTCTATTAAGACCTAAATTGTTCTCAACATGAAATATTGCAGCATACCAAACCGTGAGCGGGTAAGACATTTAAAATCACCTAAAAAAGCATTCTTAAACAGGAACCGGTTTCGGATTTAAAAAATTCTTACCATTTGTCTATTCCTCTTCAGCCTGATTTGTAATGTAACCGCAATCATCAGAATCGTATACAGAGTTGCCCACCACCATGTGTGCGCGTGCATATGGTTCTGCTAATTACAGCTTAATGGTAAAATTCAAAAGTCTTCGTTTTGACATATATATATATATATATATATATATATATATATATGCGCATGGAAACAGATATGTATATGTATAGTTATATGTTTATATGGGAGAATATACAAATAATAACAACAGACGAGGACAGGTGGTGTAAATAACAAAAGTATATATTAGTATGACGCTCGGGAATACGGAAAGTCTTTGACGTTTCGAGCTACGCTCTTCAACAGAAAGAATACGGAGACAAGGAGAAAAACACGGAGAAAAAAAATTGAATACTGTATAGAGGCTCTGGATGTCTAGAGTGAAGATTAGAGAAGACAGATTAGGAACATCCAGAGTACGAAGAGACGGTAGGTGAAGGAAAGTAAGGTAAAAAAGGATGATATAGGAGGTTTACAAACGGGTGCGATGGATAAATTGTCGCCATATTATATTTTTAATTTCGTGCATGCACATTGTTTACTTTGGACTTTGTCGACTACACAGTATAGTAGGCTCAGTTGGGCACCGTCTATGAGAAAACGACTGCTTGGCATTCACGCCGGAACACTTCAGAGTGTTTGGGTGTCAATATGAGGGCAGTGCAGAGGTTTCGGAAAGAGTTGAATGAGTATATATATATATATATATATATATATATATATACGCTTTACTCTCTTTTACTCTTTTACTTCAGTCATTTGACTGCGGCCATACTGGTGCACCGCCTTTAGTCGAGCAAATCGACCCCAGGACTTATTCTTTAGAAACCTAGTACTTATTCTACCGATTTCGTTTGTCGAACCGCTAAGTTACGGGGACGTAAACACACCAGCATCGGTTGTCAAGCGATGTTGGGGGGGGGACAAACACAGACACACAAATGCATACACATATACATATATATATACGTATATACGACGAGCTTCTTTCAGTTTCCGTCTACCAAATCCACTCACAAAGCTTTGGTCGGCCCGAGGCTATAGTAGAAGACACTTGCCCAAGATGCCACGCAGTGGGACTGAACCCAGAACCATGTGGTTGGTAAGCAAGCTACTTACCACATAGCCACTCCCGCGCCTATATATATATATATATATATATATATATATATATATATATATATATATATATATATATATATATATATATATATATATATATATATATATATATATATATATATATATATATATATATATATATATATATATATATATATATATATATATATATATATAATTCTTTTATTCGTTTTAGACACGCAGCTGCGGTTATGTAGAAATATGCATGTATCTACGTATGTATGTATGTATGTATGTATGTATAGATAGATAGATAGAGAGAGAGAGAGAGAAACGTATAGATACAACATATATATACATTAATATATATATATATATATATATATATATATATATATATATATATATACACACACATATATATGCACATGCATACACGCATACATAAATATACATCCATACATAAGTATGCATACATACATACATACATACATACATACATACATTCATACATACATACATGCATACATACAAACACACATACGGACGTGTATACGTATAACTAGGCACGTATGCATGCGTACATACAATATGTATGTATACACATCCTATTTGAGAAATCCCTCTTAAATCATTTATAAAATTTATGGTGTTTTAACTAAATCTAACCTGTCACTTCTTTATCTCTCCAAATTCTACCAGTAAATATTATTTCCCCCTCCTAACACCACTGCTCTCTTCGTAAACACCTTTCTCTTTCTCTTCTTCTCCTACTCCGTTTTATTTGGGAAGCTTTATATTTTTGGCATCATAACAATGTTCACGGTTATATAGGTTCGGTGTGGCTTGTCGGTTGAATCGCTGGCTGTCTGGTTGGCTGTTTGATGGTTATGTGTTGTTGTTGTTGTTGAGCAACAGATTAACCCTGCTCGGGTAATTTTTACGATAGGCGTGGCTGTGTGATACGAAGCTTGCTTCCCTAACACACGGTTCAGTCTCACTGCGTGACACCTTGAGCAAATGTCTTCTACTGTAGTCTCTTGAGCCGACCATAGCCTTCAGTGTGCATTTGGTCAACGGAAACTGAAAGAAGCTCGTTGTGTGTGTGTATATACATATATATATATATATATATATATATATATATATATATATTGCTGTATTTGGGGATGGTCATGTTGCCAGTTTAGCCAATAAAAACACACGCACTATATATTTGGTGTTAATTTGTTTCAGCTTTATATTACATTAATCGTATTTCGGCCAGAGTTCTTTCGTCACACTTCTGTGACCTCATCAGTGATCCTTTGGCTAAACTGGCAACATGACCATCCCCAAATACAACAATATGTTTCAACACACGATTTCACATCAAGAATCTTGCAAAACAAATATATATATATATATATATATATATATATATATATATATATATATATATATATATATATATATATATATACTTTTATTCTTTTATTGTTTTACTTTTTCAGTCATTTTAACTGCGGCCATGCTGGGGCACCGCCTTCAAGGGTCTTAATCAAAGAAATCGACCGCATGACTCTTTTTAAGCGTAGTATTTTCTCTATCGGCCACATTTGCCGAACCGTTAAGTTATGGGGATACAAATACACCAGTATCGGTTGTCAAGCTGTGATAGGGGTCAAGCACAGACACAAAGGCACACACACACACACACACACACACACACACACACACACACACACTCACACACACACACACATACATATATATATTGGCTGTGTGCGTGTCCGTGTGCGTGTGACTTCACTTCGAACTGTGTCGTGTATGCGTTATTAATAATGATGATCATATCAATAAATATCCTCCAAGCTTTGTCTTCTCTTTCACCATATCTCACTCCCAACTCCAACAACCTCGTTTTCTCCTTTGTTCATTCTCATATCTGCTCCCTACCTTTCCTCCCTGTAACCACTCTTCCTCTTTTTTTCTTCTTTCTATTCCCTTTTATGAACACTTTAGCATTTAAACCGGCCATATCCTGCATCAGTATTCTATCCGTGTCATGTTCAAATTGGCCTGATCTGGTCTCTCATACCTACCCTACAATATCATTCTGAAAACAAGAAAATTACAGCAAAGCTGCGCGATAGTGGTGTCGGACGTAGCATGCAGACCCCATCATATTACTTGTTTTAGTTTCCTCTTCCGTTTTACTTTGACATGCGCATTGCATTTTTAATCCTCTCTTCGGTTTTATGAATTCAGTGTACACATGCGTATTGTCTATTCATACTTCGCTTTCTGGTTCCCATTCAAAATTGTTTATATATCCCAACCATCTCACGAACGCTCTTACGTGAGGAGCGCTTCGCGCTCCGATGCTTGTCAAATAAATAGCCACATCATCGAAATCTCAGAGCTACGTGGTAATTCATGACTAATTCTAAACAATCAGAATAAATAAGTGTTTACATTTGACAGAGGAATCAGACTGCAAAAGGGTTAAGTCGTTTGGCAATCGTGCAAACATGTCGTCTGCTCTTACATAACCCACTCAACCCCACCCCTATCCATTAGCGGAAAGGAATAGATTCAGCAGTAAGAGTGTAAGCAACATGTCTAGAAACCTAGTCATTCCTTTGATCTATTTATTCTCACTTAAGCCTGGATGTTCTGTTAGAAAAGAAAAAAATAAACAACTATGCTGCGGTAGATACCACAAGGGAACCTCTCTTATTGGCTTTTGGTGCATAATGCACTCTTGCTTATTACGCTAGCGAGGGCGGGGTGAATCCCCGCCATCTCCAGCGCCGAGACCACTAGATCACGTAATTTCGACTTCCCTTAGTTTCATCAGTGATAGGCGCTCGACCGCAAGAGATAGCAGCGACTCACCTCACCGTCAGTGATATATAGAAAACCAGTGCTAGAACAGGCGCTGGTGTCGTAATTAGCCAGTGAGCTTGTTAAAAGCTGCACATTAGCGACAGAGACAGTATTAATACCGAAAAGTAATATTTATTCCCAATTAAACATGGATGTTTAGTTAGAACAAACTATACTGCAGTAGATAACACGAGAGAAGCTCTCATATAGGCTTTTGGTACAAAATGCACTCTTATTTGTATCGTTAGTGAGGAGTTAAATCCCCGCCATTTCCAGCGTCGTGACAACCAAATCACGTGATTTCGACCTTCCTTTGACGGGGAATCTAGCACTCGGCTTGATTTCGCAGTACTGCCACCTGACTCCACATTGTTTATATAAAAATCCTCTTCATGTACCACCTGTAAATGACATCCTATTCTCCAACCGAATAATTTCTTAATCTTCGTGACACGTGGCATGCTCACTGGAGATTAAAGTTTAAAAGAACAAAAAAGAGATACTGGCCCACGGGCGAAAAGAAATAATAAACCCATGCAGCATTGAAAGATTAAATAAAAGAGTTACTGGCACACTTCCCAAAGAAAGTTAAACAATTGTATTAAAATTTAAAAAATGAGAAAATATGTTCAAAGCTACTGTTTACCTAAATTTTCGTTAATCACACCTGAGTTTAACGAAATTTATGAATAACACGTCATTCAGGCGCTTAAATATTACTGTGGATTTTCTTAAGACATATTATAGTTTTTTTGAAAAATTTACAGCTCACTTAAAATCCCCTGGCGGCACAATTCAAACCTGACAATTCGTTAACGCAACCTCCATCACTATCACCACCACCACCACCACCACAACCTCATCCATCACCACCACCACCACCACAACCACCACCACCACAGCCTCATCCATCACCACCACCAACACAACCACCACTACAACCTCATCCATCACCACCACCACCATCACCACTACCACCACCACCACCACCACCACCACCACCACCACCACCACCACCACCACCACAGTTTCAACCACCACAGCTTCCACTACCACTACAAACTCATCCATCACCACCACCAACACAACCACCACCACAACCTCATCCATCACTACCACCACTACCACCACCACCACCACGACCGCCACAGGTTCCACCACTACCACAATCTCCACTATTGCCACCACCACGATCACTACCATCACCACAACCTCCACCTTGACAACGACCACCCCACCCCATCGCTACCACAACCTCCATCACATTCACCACCTCCACCGTCACCACCACCACCACCACCACCTATATTGCCAGCAACTCCGGTTCTACCTTTATGTTACTTGTATTAGGTAGTGGTGTAGTAGTACTGGTAATAGTAGCAGACGTGATTTTTGTGGTGGTCGTGGTAGGAGGGCGTTGATGGTGCAGGTGGTGCTGGTAGCTGTAGTTGTGATCGTGGTGGGAGTAGTGGCAATGGTGGTGGTGGTGGTGGCGGCGGCGGCGGTGGTGGTTGTCATCGTTGTCGTCATCATCGTCGTCGTGACAGCTGTGTTGCAGGTGGCGCCACCACCGACGCCGCCATCGACGCTACCGACACCAGTACCACGACAAACAACAACTTCATCACGACCACCACGACCACCACGACCACCACCTCCACCACCACCACCAACGACAACAGTAATAACATCACCACCACCACCAACACCACACCACCACCACAACAAACACCACTGCAATCACTATTGTCAACAGCTTCAACAACAACCACAACACCAACAAAAACAACTCTACCAACACCAACACCATCACCAGTACCAACAACAAAAACAATGCTACCAGCATTATACCTTGACGACCAAAACTAATTACTTATAGTGGATTATCTTCATTGGGGACCCTACCCCCAACGCACTCCCACCTTCACTCCCCCCCCATGTTTCCCCCACCAACCCCTGCTGCCACTAAATTCATCTTATAATATTACACATCTCCATTAATTACACCACATTATATATCTATTCATTATATATACCTGTTGTCTTTTGATGGCGGTGTGGGGGCATGTTTTACACCAACCTTTGGTGGGGGGAAGGCAGGTTCTCTGCCTTATTATCATACACCTCACTTAGCAGATTATCTCACCTTCCTTAGTGTTAATTTATCCGGCAGCCACCAGTCGGCATCCCTCGCCAACGCCGCTCACCCGCCAGCCCACCTCAGAACATCACCAGTCTCCATTTATGAATAATCTATTAACAAACTCTGTGTGTGTGCGTGCGTGTGTGTGTGTGTGTGTGTGTGTGTGTGTGTGTGTGTGTGAGTGTGTGTGAGTGTGTGTGTGTGTGTGTGTGTGTGTGTGTGTTAGTGGAGTTGTGAATATAAACAGACAGATTCACAAATTGACACGCGCGCACACACACACACACACACACACACACACACATGTTGGCACCCAATTAACTATATCGAAATATATGTGACTGTGTTAAGGTGTTTGGATATATATATATTATTATTATTATTATTATTATTTCTAAATCTCTCTAAAGGAGACTACAGCAACAGTACTGTGTATTAATATTTATCGCCAAGCTAACGCGGCAGTCCAGAGAAATAGGACGAATGGTGCCGTTAATTAGCTCCTGGAGGCCATCGCCTCTAGCTAGCTATGTGACACACAAATCTGTGTCCATTACAACCTTCGAACAGGGGAGATCATCAGCTTCCCTTTGCTGGTTTCCACAGACCGGTTTCGGAGTATTTGCTCCTTATCAATGTGGAATAGCTGTACCCAGTAGGTGTCACCGTTGACTCTGTTCAAAGGTGTATTTGTATACATTCAGTGGAACACATTCACTGATTTTCAAAAATAGAAATATTATTATTTCTAAATCTCTCTAAAGGAAACTACGGCACCAGTACTGGGTATTATGATTTATCGCCAAACTAACATGGTAGTCCAGAGAAATAGGATGAATGCTGGCGTTGATTAGCTCCGATCAGTACTTTTCT
The DNA here is from genome assembly GCF_046866305.1 of Octopus bimaculoides. Taxonomy (NCBI): domain Eukaryota; kingdom Metazoa; phylum Mollusca; class Cephalopoda; order Octopoda; family Octopodidae; genus Octopus; species Octopus bimaculoides. The sequence continues at coordinate 64,103,248 of NC_142938.1, read as the reverse complement.
ACTGACCATTCTCCTACGCACATGTGTAGGTAGACCCACAACAGGCAGCCACTCCTACTATAAATTCTTCCTCTGACCTTAACGATACTATGTCCAACCACACACATATATAAACAGCCACAACTACACACACACACACACACACACATACTTCCTTCTCTTGCACTCTCCTGTCTTTGAAAGAAAATTTTCTCCACCCTTTCCCTTCCAGTCATTCCAATATGTGACCGCGTGTGCATCGTTGGCGATTTTCTTTCTCTGTCTTCCCTTCTTTGGACTTTTCCTATATTTCTGACGAAGATCTCCGATCAAAACGTTAAATCCTCTTTCTTTTCTTTCCTGAGCGTCCAATAACACTGTACTTATTCCACGTCCTTGCGTTGTTTTTTCTTGTTTTTTCTTGCTTGTTCATGTTTAAATTGACTATATATATATATATGTATATATATATATATATATATATATATATATATATATATATATATATATATATATATATATATATATATATTTGTATGTGTTTATACACCTGTGTGTTAGAATGAAAACACACACACATATCTAAGGCCTTCCCCATTCAGCGTGAGCAGCGGTGTTCCCAAATAGGCCTGCCCAATCGCAGATGTAGGACCGAGTCCCTGAGTTGTCACCAGGTCCCGGGAAGGCGACTAACTTGCATCTGCCGCCAACGTGCAGGTCCGGACTAGGAGCTTCTAGTTTCACCAAAACCTGCTCCCACCATCCTTACTCCATCATCATTGGGTTTTTGTGGAGAAAAAAATGGGGGAGGGAGAGAGAGTTGGATCAAAAAGAAACCAGCCAATGGAGTTAGGTTGTTTAGGGTGGAGATCTCCTTGTTATGGGTTCCCCACGAACTATGACCCCAAATTCTTCTGCAGCGGCACTACCTGCAGTGACATGCGAGGTCCTGAAGATGGGTTGCAACGGGGACATAAACAAACCAAGACCGGTGGTCAAAGCGGCGGTGTGGTCAAAGTGGTCCAATCATGACAAAAAGAACCCTCCCCATACACATACACATATACATGTATGTGTATGCGTGCATGCATGTGTGTATGTGCATGTATGTGTGTGTGTGTGTGTAAGACGTCTAAGAGTCCATGAGTCAGAAAAGTGTTGTGGTTCACAGCACTCTTCTCTTCAAGTGTTAAAACCCGAGTAGGTACCCTGAAAATTTTCTTTAGCTGTTCCTCCAGTATCAAAAATATTTTAGTAGGTAGGCCCACATCCGAGACAGAGGCAGAATGCTCATGTAGAAATAACACAACATGTCCACTGAACGGCCACTGTAACACGTTGACTATCGTATACGAAGCACGGATAACAACGAGTGGACCAAATGAGCAACCAAACGTACGAAAGTACGTGGGAGCAACTGAAGGGCCCTTCAGAACTCCTTATAACAACCACAAGTCCTCCTTCAACATCACGGAGAGACGTAACGCCACAACCTTGGCCAAGTACGTTTGATCTTTGAAAGAAAGCACCAACGAATACAGCATAAAGTGAAAAATTCTAGGGAAATTTAAACCGTACACCAACAGCAGCAGGAAGTGTAGTTTATGCCTGGCTGAGAAAAGAGCGATTTTAAAGAGCACCCAGCACCCAAGAATTTATCTGAATAGCAAAAGTGAAAATTTTTATCCTTGCCCACATGAAAGGAAGTACAACCTATCATACCAGTGTGCGCCATTATAACTATAATCACTAGTCCCTCAAATTCGGCCCTCCACAAATACATTGGAGACCGGCAAGGAGTTTGACCAGAGCATACACTAGTACACCTACAAACAAACACGTCCCTATACGGCGAACACCTACCCAATAGACTGTTTTCAACATCCGCAATATAAACTAACACACACACTGTACGCCTACACACACGGTATGCACACATAAAGGCCCCAAGAACTTAAGCAATACATAAAAGAAAGAAAACATACTAACGAACACAGATATGTATGCCCACACCCCCTGGAAAGGTTATACACATAGCACCACTAGACAGATTCCATTTTTACTAGAACACCAACCTTAAGTACACATATTTCCCACAGTTTCTTCTAGAAAACTCTCACCGACTTGCAACAAAACCACCCCAGTGGCGATGGTTTGGTTCTAAGAGACATAACACTTAACTCAATCCCCTACTCTTTCGTTTCATCATCTTTTTCACAGCAACCGCAAACTGGATGTGTCTATTCACCTCCAATAATAGAGAACAATTGCCATGTTTCATTCCATATCAGCTATCTCTGATGAGTGCAGGGTTACATAATCGGATTGTTTCTTAACACTCCGTTGTATCCCTAGAGCGAATGGGATAAAATGTCACCATTTTATATTTTTATTTCACGCAAGCGCATTTTTTTCTTTGATTTTTTCGACTACACAGTATAGTAGGGTCAAATGGGCACCGTCTGTGAGAAAAAACAGCACCATGACACAATTCACTCTACCAAAAATTAAGAAACGACATGCTGTACTTCTTGGAATTCGCGCCTGAAGCTCCAATACGAACATTTCAGAATGTTTGGGTGTCATGACAGTGATAAAAATCAAACATCCAGTCAACATCATGGTGTTTGGAGTGATCATTACTGATGGCGACGTTATGCCTACATTCATCTTCCCACATGGCCTCAGACTCAACACGGAGGCCTACATCAAGTGCCTGGATGAGGTAGTACTGCCCTGAGTCAAGAGGGTGGCTGCTAGAAGACCCTATATCTGGCAATAGGAGTTTGCCCCATGCCACACAAGAAGGAGAACCCAGTCATGGCTGTCAGACAATTTCTGAGACCACATCACCCCTAACATCTGGCCACCTAACTCCCCAGACTTGCAGCCTCCCTGATTATGTGTGGGTCGCAGTTGAGCGAGAGACCAACAAAACTCCTTGTAACACCAAAGATGAACTGAAGGCAAGGATTATTGCAACGTTCATCAAGCTAAACAAGGAGACCGTCCAGAAGAGCAGCAGGAGAATCTGAAGTCGTCTGGAGACCGTGGTTGAAGCCAATGACGATTTTATTGGATAAATTTATTCTTTAGTATTTCAAAATATTTTAATGTAATTTTGATAAATATATCTGTTAAAATGTGATATCAATATTATTTTCATTTTTGCATAATTTAGACCACAATTTATTCACCGCACTATTAGTTCAGAATAGCATTCTGTATATCTTACTTCATGTGGATATAGTATAGAAAGCCGAGAAAGTATTTCCTAAAGACATTACAAAGCACAGAAGTATATCAGTAGCAGACGAAAAGAATTCAGTTACTTCACAGTTTCCTTATTTCTTTATTGCCCACAAGGAGCTAAATATAGAGGGGACAAACAAAGACAGACAAACGGATTCAGTCGATTATATTGACCCCAGTGCGTAACCGGTACTTATTTAATCGACCCCGAAAGGATGAAAGGTAAAGTTGACCTCGGCGGAATTTGAACTCAGAACGTAACGGCAGACGAAATACCGCTAAGCATTTCGCCCGGCGTGCTAACGTTTCTGCCAAGTCACCGCCTTTCTTCACAGTTTCCGTCTACCAGCATTGACTCATGAAGCATTGGTCATCCCGCGGCCATACTAAAAACGTTTTCTCAAAGTGCTACACAGAGTGACTGAACTTGAAACCACGTATTTGGAAAGCTAGGTTCTTACACACGCAACCAAAAAAAACATGTCCTCATACCTATACCAATCTTTCTTAACTACCACTCTATCGATCGAAATTTTTAATTTTTATCACTATTAACCCAACATTTATAATAAATACATTTAATTATATATTTATACCTAAACTATGTTCGATTGGTTTGATTTTTCAATCGATACCGGATATGTGCACACTTCCTAGACAGGATTCAAGAAAGTTACATTTAATTTTGACCAGAATAATAATGCTTTTATCCATTAAGCCATTGATGTTGGTGGTTTCAGCGGATTACAAGGTCAATGTTCTTAGTTTTTAACCGCATGAAACAATCGTGCACACATAAATGATATGAATGTATGTATGTATGAATGTATGTATGTATGAATGTATGCTTGAATATATAATGAGTGTGTGTGTGTGTGTGTTTGCCTATGTGTGTGGGGGGGGGGGTTGTGTATACATACACAGATATTATATGTATATATATATATATATATATATATACGTAAATGTACATAAATATATGTTTATATACATATATATATATATATATATATATATATATATATATACGTATATATATATATATATATATATATATATATATATATATATATATATATATATATATATATATATATATATATGTGTGTGTGTATGTGTGTGAGTCTCTGTGTGTGTATGTGTTTGTGTATACTCACGCACACACACTGAAGATCAGCTTAATAGACCAGAAAGTTATAAGCTTATTAACAACACATTTCAGACGTTTAGGCGGTTAATTATATTTCTACCTATGTGTGTGTCTATGTGTATCTCCCTTTTTTTCTCGCTTTCTCTCTCTCACTCTCACTCTCTGTGAATATATATATATATATATATATATATATGCACGTATGTGTGTGTATGTATGTGTATGCATATGACTATATACATGTATATGCGCATATACATATCTACGTATGTATGTATGCATTATGCCTGAAGATCGTCAGATGGAAACTCAGTGTACAGACATAATACGTAAATAAACTAACTCTATTTCCTACACTGTGTTTTCTGTATCATCTTTGTAAATCATGAATGGGAAAGTAGGCATCACACGTACACACACACACACACACACACACACACACACACACACACATATACAAGTATGTATGTACACTGTTGAATACATGAACGCATGTATATATATATATATATATATATATATATATATATATACATGTATATACATATATATATATAAATATATATATACATATATATATATATATATATATATATATATATATATATATATATATATATATATATATATATATATATATATATATATTTATATATATATATATATATATATATGTATATATGTGTATATACATATATGTATATATACATGTATATATATGTGCATGTGTGTATGCATATACAAACTCACATATATATATATATGTACATATATATATGTACATATATGATATATATACTTCCGTGTATATATATTTATGTATATATACACACACAAATGCACACACAGTTTTGTGTGCGTATGTGTGTACTCTTATGTACACACACACAAACACATATATATATATATATATATATATATATTCACATATATATACACATATATATACATATATACATATATATATACATATACACATGCGCACACACACACGCATATATAGACATATATACATATATACATACATAAACATGTACATATATTGTTTCGTGGTTCATTAAAACCTTCGTGTAATTATGCGTGCATGCGTGATGCCACCTATGAAAATATACGTAAGAAGTAAGTTCAGACATGTGTGTATATGTATGTGTCTGAGCCTGTGTGTTTGTGGGTGTGTGCCTCCGTGCGTGTGTGCGTGCCTGCACACGTGTATGTATGTGTGGGTATATATGTGTGCGGGTGTTCGTAGACGCTACGCCTAGGGTTAAATATCCAATTAATTTAGAAAGACTCTACGATCTACAAAATAAGCTCCGAACGTTGTGTTGCAGTTATAAATGAATAACATATATATATATATAAAAGACAAAAGCGAAAACGATGAAATTAAAAGTCTGGCAGAGCTTATAGATTTATCGTTTATTGGAAGTCACACCCACTTCATAGACTATTATATGTAGCTTGTATTTTTGAATGCTACAATAGATATGCGAACATACATAGATAAACGGACAGACACATAAACAGATAGATAGATATATACATGCATGCATGCACAGACGGATAGACGGACAGACGGATAGACGGACAGACAGATAGACAGACAGACAGATACATACGTAAATACCTACGTACATACATACATATGCACATGCATGCATGCATACATACATATGTACTACATTCATAGACAGAGTGGTAGAGAGAGAGAGAGAGAGAGAGAGAGAGAGAGAGAGAGAGAGGAGAGATGAAGGAAAGAGATACGGACAGGTAGATAGATAGATAGCTAGATAGATATATAG
>NC_142938.1:64062065-64082065 GCF_046866305.1 Octopus bimaculoides | reverse complement strand
GCCACACACACACACGAACATGCTAAACGTGATTTCTTCGATTGGGTTCCTTCCACCACATGCACTCCCACCCCTCTCTTTCTCTCTTTCTTACATTCTCTGTCTTTCATTCTCTCACTCTCTTGCTCACTCTCTCGCCTACTCTCTGTCTCTCTTCCACTGTCTCCCTCCTCTCTCCCTCTCTCTCTCTCTCTCTCTCTCTCTTTCAATCTTTCGTTCTTCTTCTCTCATTTTTTCTATCACTCTGTCACTCTCTCTCTCTATCGCTCTGTTTCCCTTTCTCTCTCTCTTTCTATCTTACGCTTTCTCTCCCTCTCTCTTTCTCCCTCTCTTTGTTACTCTGTCGCTCTTCACTCTCTCCCTCAATCTTTCTCATTCATTCCTTCTCTTTATCTGTCACACACTTTCTCTCTCTGCCTTCTTACACTTTCTCCCTTTCTCTTTCTCTCTCTCTCTCTCTCTCTCTTTCCTTTACTCTCTCCTTCGCTCTCTCTCTCTCTCTCTCTCTCTCTTTCCTTTACTCTCTCCTTCACTTTCTCTCCCTCTCTCTCCCTTCCACCCCCCTCTCACCGACCTCACCCATTGATCGTGTGGATAACCCTTCCAGCTTCGGTGTGAAATAGCTGAAATATTTGGCGGTCGAGGGTTCTTGGGAAAGGGGTTGCTGGTTGGTAATGACATTGTGGCGGTTAGGGTGGTGGAGGCAGGGGGTGTTGAATCGGTAAGGGCACAGAGGGGCGGGGGGGAAATGGTTGGGACAAGGGGAGTGACGGCGATGGTTGGGTGTGGTCGTGGATGAGGTTATAACAGGTGACGGCTGTGGTGGTGGTGGTGGTGGTGGTGGTGGTGGTAGTGGTGGTGGTGGTGGCGGCGGTGATGGTGGTGGCGGTGGTGGTGGCGGCGGCGGTGGTGGTGGTGGCGGCGGTGATGGTGGTGGCGCTGGTAGTGGTGGCGGCGGTGGTGGTGCCGGTGGTGACGTGGAGGAGTTGAGATGAAGAGGGAAGAAATGGTAACAACGATGCGGTTAATGCAGAGGTGGCGGTGTTGGCGATGGGGGGTAGGGGTGGGTAGGGTCCTTGCGAACCAGTGTGTGAGAAAAAAATATATATATACAAGACTGAAATATATATATATATATATATATACACACACTAATATACATATGGAGGCTGTGGGCTTTGATGGTTTCTTTTCATGTTATGTTCCTTATTAATTTCAGTCTTGTATATATATTTTTCTCACACACTATATATATATATATATATATATATATATATATATATATATATATATATATATATATGTATATATATATGTATATATATATATATATATATATATATATATATATATATATATATATATATATATATATATATATATATATATATAATACAAGGAATATATATACATGTATACACACATATATGTACATACTTACATCTACATGTGTATATATATGCATATCAGGGTACAGGACGTTAGAACAATAAACTACAGACAACGGAACGAACACATAGGAAAACGGAAAGCCACTTGGAATATCCCTTCATCAGCTGTCTCTATTCTATCTAGACGTTTCGAAGATAAGACAGAACGTACTCTAGAATAGTCTCTTCCTGAGTAGTGGATCAACCCACTACACAGAGGATTCCAAGGTGGCAAACACAAACCAAGACAGGAAAAAATGGACAGTGAAAACAATATTCAAAAGCCGTACGGCCAAACGCAAATCTGAGGTAGAACGCTAGTAGTTCGTCTTGCCTTCACAGCGGCTGGAGTGAAAAGAAAGTTGACCACAGGTCACACGAGAGCAGAGAGGATGGTGGAGGGAGGAAGTGGAACAAGGAGGAAGGGACAGAAGGGTATAGCAGTGAAGTAGAGGCCAGGACAGAGGTATAGATAGAAAGATGGAGGAAGACAGATAGATAAATAGATAGAAAGATAGATAGATAGATAGACAGATAGATAGATAGATAGATAGAAAGATAGTCACGTCAGAATAATAGTAGACTTACTTGCAAAAAAGGACGTGTGCGTTCAATAATGTAATAATACAAGGAATATATATACATGTATACACACATATATGTACATACTTACATCTACATGTGTATATATATGCATATCAGGGTACAGGACGTTAGAACAATAAACTACAGACAACGGAACGAACACATAGGAAAACGGAAAGCCACTTGGAATATCCCTTCATATATATATATATATATGTGAGTGTATATATATATATATATATGTATATATATGCATATGTATATATATATATATATATATATATATATATATATATATATATATACATATATATATATGTATATATATGTGTGTGTGTGTGTGTGTAAGTATATGTATGTATGTATGTAGGCGTAGGAGTGGTTGTGTGGTAAGTAGCTCGTTTACGAACCACATGGTTCCGGGTTCAGTCCCACTGCGTGGCACATTGGGCAAGTGTTTTCTACTATAGCTTCGGGCCGACCAAAGCTTTGTGAGTGGATTTGGTAGGCGGAAACTGAAAGAAGCCCGGCGTATATATCCATATATATATATATATATGTGTGTGTGTATGTGTGTGTGTGTGTGTTTGTGTGTCTGTGTTTGCCCCCCCCCCCCAACATCACTTGACAACTGATGCTGGTGTGTTTAAGTCCCCGTAACTTAGCGGTTCGGCAAAAGAGACCGATAGAATAAGTACTATGCTTCGAAAGAATACGTCCTGGGGTCGATTTGCTCGACTAAAGGCGGTGCTCCAGCATGGCCACAGTCAAATGACTGAGACAAGTAAAAGAGTAAAAGAGTAAGTATGTATGTATGTGTGTATGTATGTATGTATGTATGTATGTATGTATGTATGTAAGCGCAGGAGTGGCTGCGTGGTAAGTATCTTGCTTCTCAACCACATAGTTCCGGGTTCACTCCCACTGCGTGGTACCTTGGGTAGGTGTTTTCTACTATAGCCTCGGGCCGACCAAAGCCTTGCGAGTGGGTTTGGTAGGCGGAAACTGAAAGAATCCCGTCGGATATATGTACAGGGTGCGTAAGGCATTTGAGGACGTACCTTTTGGGGGGTCATTGTTGCAATTTTTGATAACTCTGCATAATCTTTGTTTCAGAAAATAATAATGGCCGACCCTCAGCTTACACAAGAAATGAACAGGCATGCTTTTATTGTGGTTATAAAGGCTAAGCATAGTAATTTAGGATTTTTAAAAGTTGCCAGATCTTTCATCTTCACGGTTTCTAAGGAGCTAGAGACTTAAGATGGAAGCGTATCACCAGTATCAAAGCATAAAAATCATAAAATCATCAGAACACTTGAATTTATTCAGCAAGTTCACAGATCATTGATTGCAATCCCAGAAAGCCCAAGATGTCTATTGCAAAAGATCTCCATGTGTCAGAACAATCAGAAATGTCGTCCAAGATGACATCAGATATAAGTCTTATATGATGAGAAAAGATCAATTTGCCAGTAAAAGCAAAGGAAAATCACTACATCAGATCTAAAATGCTCTTGAACAAACAGAAAAATCCAACAGAAGATTTGATTTGGTTTTTCTCAAACGAGAAAAACTTCGACCAAGATCAAAAAGTTAACAGAAGAAATGACAGATGGTTAAGTGCAGACCCTTCTGAAGTTCCAAATGTTACGCATACAAAATTTCCTGCGACTGTCATGGTTTTAGGGGTTGTCAGCAATGAAGATCATGTGATGCCACCTTACTTCTTTCCACAAGGCCTTACATTGAGGTCCTGGAAATAATTGTTAAACCCTAGATAGACAGTAAATGCAATGGAAGGCCATATGTTTCAGTAAGACTCTACACTATCACACATGGCCCTAGTAACACAGGAATGGATGGTTGATAATTTTCATTATCACATAAACGCCAACATCTGGCCTCCTAATTCCCCAGATCTCAATCCATTCGACTATTGCATGTGGAGCGTTGTTGAGAGAGAAGTCAATGAACACGCCCACAACACCAAAGATTCTTTGAAAGCTGCCATAGTCAGAGTAATGTCCAAAATGAAGCAGGACCACTTGATTCCAGCATGTAGAGGATTTAGATCTCATATAGAAGCTGAAGGTGGCTATATTGAGTAACATTATAGAAACGATGGTTTACTTTTATCCTCATAGCATTTTTTTAATATAAATGACGTTATTATCTGTTATTATATATCTGTTTTTTTATAAACATAAATCTATCCTCACATACCTTACGCAATCTGCAACATAGCGGTTCGGCAAAAAGAGCCGATAAAATAATTACTATGCTTTAAAATAAGTCCCGGGGTCGATTTGCTCGTCTAAAACCCTTCAAGGCGGTGCTCCAGCATGGCCGCAGTCAAATGACTGAAATAAATGAAAGATAAAAGACACACACACACTCAAGCACGCATGCAGATATATATCTATATCTTTATATGAAAGTGTGTGGCCAAGTGGTTAGGGCATTGCATTCACGATCGCTAGATCGTGGGTTCGACCTCCAGAACGAACTGTGTGTTCTTGCGCAAAAAACTTCATTTCGCGTTGTTCCAGTTCGCTCTGCTGTAAATGGATAACCCTGTTATGCAATCGCCTTCCAATCAGGGGGTAACGTTAGCCTGCTGAACCAGCCAGTGGAAGTGGCATTATTGGAACGCTAAAAGCGGCGAGCTGGCAGAATCATTAGCACGCTGGACGGAATGCTTAGCGGTATTTCGCCCATCGCTACGTTCTGAGTGCAAATTCCCCCCGAGGTTGACTTTGCCTTTCATCCTTTCGGGGTCAATGAAATAAGTACCAGTTAATAAATCGACTATACCCCTCCCCAAAATTTCGGACCTTGTGCCTATAGTACCAAAGATTATTCGAACGCTAAAACGATGCAAAGCGCATTGTGTCCAACGACCTAATAATTTGGTCGATCAGGTGATCACGTGATATAACGAAAATAAAGTCACAGCAAAACAAAAAAAATCTCACTGTTGTGGTTAGAAAAAGGAGGTCACTGCAAAAATGTAATATTTCGTTAAAGAGGTCATTGGTAAAATGTAATACGTCATTAAAATATTCAAAATATTAAATTAATTAAACAAATGATATTTTAAGACACTTATTTGCCGACAATATGTCAGTAAATTCTTTACAATGACAACACAATTTATGGAATGGAATTTACAAATGTACGTAAACAAATTATGGTTTATTATCAAATATTCTAAAGAAAACAATGGTACAAACCAAATAATTAAATCACTCATCTCTTGAAGGTCTATTGTGATATATATATATATATATATATATAAAGAATTTACACACATACATGTGTGTGTTTGCTTTTGTGTTATAACGGTTTCAAATTTCGGTTTAAGGCCAGCAAATCTGGGGGAGAGGCTAGTCGATTACATCAACCCTATTACTCAACTGCTAGTTATTTAATGGAGTCCGAAAGGATGAAGGGCAAAGTCGACCTCGTCGGAATTTGAACTCAGAACGTTAAGACAAACAAAATATCAGTAAGCATTTCGCCCGGCGTGCTAACTTTTCTGCCAGCTCGCTGCTTTTTTTATGTTCTGTTATATTAAATAAGAATATTATTGACAGTGACTTCAAAGTCTTCGGCCAGCTAAGCTATCGTCGGAGTGCAATGCTTTGAAGTTAGCCTTGGCTTTATATAGTCTCTGCTGAGTAAACATTTTCTTTGGGTAAATGCGAGTTTCATCAATAAAAAATTCTCCAAAACACCTCTCCATAACAACCCACCCAAAACCTAATTACAATTCCACTCAAATCTACAAACCCAAAGAACACTCTAACTCAAGTGAGAGTATATTAAGTCAAGATTTACTTCAATACATCGCAGTCCGACGATAGCTTTGCTGGCCACAACTTCAAAGTCAGTGTCAATATACGCTTGTTTAAGAATTGTAATGATCTTTTGGACGTTGACTAATGAGGAATAAGCTACGAATTTTGTTTGTTTTTGTAATACATTAATCCCTCGCCATATCGCGGTTCACCTATCGCGGTTCACCTATCGCGGTTTATTTAAGCTTACGCCGATTCCTCAGTAGTGTTGTTTTGCGTTTATTATAAAATAAATATATACAAATTATAGAAATAATAAAATATATATATATACACTACAGTAGTTTCTACTTCGCGGTTTTCCATCCGCGATAGTCGAGGAAACAGTAGTGTTTCTATGTATTTGTATTTGGAACTTCCATCGCAGGTCTCCATATATATTTACTCTTTTACTTGTTTCAGTCATTTGACTGCGGCCATGCTGGAGCACCACCTTTAGTCGAACAAATCGATCCCTGGACGTATTCTTTGAAAAGCCTGGTACTTATTTTATCGTAATCTTCTGCCGAACCGCTAAGTTACGGAGACGTGAACACACGAACATTGGTTGTCAAGCGATGGTGGGGTGACAAACACAGACACACAAATACATACATACATGCATACATACATACATACATACACGCGCGCGCGCGCAGACACACACAGACATGCTTTGGTCGGCCTGAGGTTATGGCAGAAGACACTGTCCGAAGATTCCACGCAGTGGAACTGAAACCGGAACCATGTGGTTGGGAAGAGCAAGCTTCTTAGCATACAGTCACTCCTGCGCACATTATATGTATATATATATATATATATATATATATATATATATATATATATATATATATATATATATATATGCGAGTAAAAATAAATACAAAAAAGGTGGGTTTTTTGTATGATTGTGTATAGAGGAATATATTATTTTGTTTAAAAGAGTTCCAACACTGTCTGTTTTTTATGTTTTATTTATATTCCTGCAGAACCAATGTGGGGTATAGAATATGGAATATACAATATATAATATAAAATAAAATAAAATAAAAATGGATGGCACCATGAAATAAAGTATTGAATGTAGATGAAATATTGAGTGTTCAATATAAAGGATCAAATATATAAATATATAAATATAAATATATAAAGGCGACTCGAGTTTCAGGGCTATTTCCCTTCGTCATGGCCGGTATGACAATATGGAGAAAGGTTTTCTTTAATTAAATATTCTTTGTGATTTAAAAATATCTTTGTAAAAAAGAAACAAAATGACGCAAGCCATTTGGAAGAGAAATGTGTGCGTGGTTCTGGTTATTTTTAAGACATTTGTTTAAAAATATAATTAAGAATTTTTCAATTTAGGAGAACTTCTGTTCAAATATTGTGACAATACCAAGAATTTCTTTTCGTTTGTTTCTTGCAAAACTCTTACACATAGATAGATAAATAGATAGATAAATAGATAGATAGATAGATAGATAGATAGATAGATAGATAGATAGATAGATAGATAGATAGAGAGAGAGATAGATAGATAGATAAATAGATAGATAGATAGATAGATAGATAGATAGATAGATAGATAGATAGGTTTCTTTATTAGCCACACAGGGCTCAACACAGAGGGGACAAAATACAAATGTAGAGTTTTTTTCTTTTCGATGGGGGGGGCGAAAACAAAGCAGAAAAAAAAAAGTGGGGACAACGATGAAAAAAAAAACATCGCAAAACGTTTGGGGTATTTACAAAAAATACGAAATAATACAGAAAATTCCCAATAAATGGGGAGGTTATCCGTGGAAAGAAAAACCTACGAAAAGACCACGGTAACCTCGGTCTTTAGTGTCACAGTTTGTTAAATAAAATTTCTTTTATTTATGCAAGAAACGTAAGTAACTCTGTTTACAAAATTTTAAAACGTTTTATAGATAGATAGATAGATAGATAGATAGATAGATAGATAGATAGATAGATAGATAGATAGACAGACAGACAGACATTTATATATAGAGAGAGAGAGAGAGAAAGAGAGGGAAATGATAGAGAGAAAGATGATAAGCAGAGATGATAGATAGATAGAGAGAGAGGGGGGAGCAATATAACAGAGATACACACATATATATAGAGAGAAGATATGAAAGAAAGAGAGAGGGAGAGGGGATATGATAGATAGATAGATATATAGATAGATAGACAGACAGACAGACAGACAGACAGACAGACAGACAGACAGACAGATAGATAGATAGATAGATAGATAGATAGATAGATAGATAGACACACAGACACAGACACAGACATATACACACACACACACACACACTATATGCAAATAAAAAATGTAAATTAACACAGGAAAATTGGAGGACAGTCACAGACACAAAGACACACACGACCAAACATGAAAAAAAAAAGATAAAAGTAATATATACACACTTAGATACAAAGGGAAAAGTATACCACAACATACATATACTATATACAAGATACAAGATAGCTGAGATATGTACGCTTTTACACTTCGCGTGAATAAGGCTCACATACAGGCCGAATAGCAAATCTTGTCCAACGCACGCATAAATTCCATCACCGCACCCACCATCACTACAACGCAGCCCGAAGTGGGACATCGACGAGATGGGCGGGCCGACCTCACAGCACCCCCATCGGGAAACGGGAGCGAGTGGGATGAGCGCGATGGGGGAGGAGAGTCCCGTCAAATAAGTCTTTGAGGTCGCTAGTGAGAAGTGAGCATGAAATAGATAGATAGATAGATAGATAGATAGATAGATAGATGGAGAGAGAGAAAGAGAGAGAAAAAGAGAGGTGTACAATAAACATCATTCCCACATTAAAAAAAAAAAAATGTTTACAGATTCCGATGTTTTCCTCAACGGAGATTCCGATTCTGACAAAATAAATGATGAATGTTTCTTTTCTCTCTCTCTCTCTCTCTCTCTCTCTCTCTCTCTCTCTCTCTCTCTCTAAACTTTAGTTTTGGTACTTTGCCGAACCGTTAAGTTACGGGGACGAGGACTCACCAACACCGGTTGTCAAGCGATAGTGGAGGACAGTCACGACCAAACTTAAATGGTGTAGTTTTAGTGAAGCATCGCATGATATTAATTCAAAGAGATTTGTTGTTTAAGGTATATATATAAATATAAATATATTTTACACAATAAATTTTTTTATATACATACATATTTTACACAACAAATTTATATATATATATATATATATATATATATATATATATATATATATATATATATATAGACCGTTGCTTTTCTTTTTACATTAGCAAAACCGTTGTACTACATTGTGACAATTTTTATATCTTAGCATCTGAAGCAGCTGGAGATACGATACGATAGTTTGAATATATATATGTATATATATATATAGTTCAAAAACTACTTACAGGGATGACGCAGGTGTTCGATCATGTAAAACAAATAATAAATGAGTATATGCATATATACGTACAGGTATGTGCATACCTACGTCTACCTGTATATATAGGTGCATATCTGGGTACAGGACATTGCAAACAAAACGTAGACAAAAAATAATAATAACCAGAGTACAGAAAACACACAGGCCACATAGAGAACATTTTCCTTCATCAGCTGCCCCCATTCTAACACAGGCGTTTCGAACGCCTGTGTTAGAATGGGAGTAGCTGATGAGTACCGTGGTTTTTTCCGTAGGCTTTTCTCTCCATGGATAAACCTAATGTTACCCCATTTTACACTATTGACATTTTCTGTGATATACGATACCCCTTTTTTTTCCCCTACCGATCCCTTTTGATCGGATTTTTTTTATTTTTATTTTACCTTTTTTATTTCTAAAGAAAAGCTCTACAGTTGTATTTGTCCCCTCTGTGTGCAGCCCTGTGTGGCTAATAAAAGAAAGATATCTATCTGTCTGTCTATCAATCTATCTGTCTATCTATCTATCTATCTATCTGACGACGGTGAACAGGTGTGGGCGCCGTTTGTGAGGCACGCCTTCCCGCAGCTCGTCTCACTCACCGAACTGCAAACATGGATCAGGAAGAGACCGAAACTGGGCGAATGGCACCGCGAGTGTCGCCAAGCTCTACAACAGCTCTGCCGTCCGGGATCAAACTTGTGCAACTTCCAAACGACCAATGCGTTCTATAGAGGACTAGTGGAGGGGAGGTCTGACGACACTCTCGGGGCAAACCTGGGTGTCGACGAGAAATTCTTAACCCGCCTTTTCAAGACGACGTTCGGGCCGGGGCCTATGGATAATTTCCAGAGATCCCTGGCTTGGCAATGCTATCGAGACGCACTACCAGTTCGAGAGAAGATCTACAGACACGGTTCGAAAACCACCGGACCGACCTGCCCGAGATGCGGTCAGAGCGACGAAACCGTTCTGCACGCACTCGTGCAGTGTCCAGATATTTCAGAGCTGTGGACCTTCGTCGAACGGCTGTTGTCGCGTGTGGGACGAGCCCACTTATCAGCCGAGTCTATCGTGAATATTGTTCCGCCACCTTCCTTTAAACGGGAAGGAAAAACGGTTTTTGTAACACTGATAGCTATGGCAAAAGAATGCGTGTGGTGGACGCGTTTGAAAGGTCTACAAACAAACACTTTCCTCTCTGGTCAGTCCCTCGTCAACTTTTTCAAGTACCACTTGAAAAGGAGGATGAGGATAGAGAGGAAAGTGTTGTCGAATGAAAGTTTCAATAAAAAATGGGTAAATGTGGCAAGAATGGTAAGAATGAAAGACGACACCATTTTAAGCATAGACTTGTAACAAAAAGAGACAAAAAGAGAGAAGGTACTTACTTTCATGTACCTTTAAAAAAAAAAGCCTGAGGTGACCGTGGTCTTTTCCGTAGGCTTTTCTCTCCACGGATAAACCTAATCTGTTCCCCGTTTTTTACATCGACTGTGATACACGATCCCTATTGATCGCCCCCCCCACGTTTTTTTTTTTTTTTTTTTTTTTTTTTTTCTTCCCGCGATCCCTTTTGATCCAAATTATCCCCCCCCCCCCCCACAAAAAAAGCTCTACTTTGTAATTTGTCCATTTTCTGTATTTAGCCTTGTGTGGCTATAATAAAAAGATATCAGTCTGTCTGTCTGTCTGTCTGTCTATCTTTCTAGCTACATCTTCGCCCTCTTATTCCCATTTATATACCTTTCTTCTGTATTCTTCTATCGACCTATCTATCTCTCTGTCCACTTCTATTTCTGATGCTGAATCACTGGTGCTTTCTTTCACTGTTTCTAACCTTTTATCCACCCAATACAAACACACACACACACACACACACACGACACACATATTCTCACTCTCTCGCACACATATACTCACCCTCTTTCTCTCGCACACACACCACTCACTGTCTCTCTCTCTCTCACACACACAATCACACTCTGTCTCTGTCCCTCTCTCTCTCTCTCTCTCTACACACACATACATCCTCTCTCTCACTCGCACGCGCATACACTCACTCTCTTTCACACACACCACCCATTGTCTCTCTCTCTCTCTCTCTCTTTCTCTCCCCTCTCTCTCTTTCTCTCCCCTCTCTCTCTCTTTCTCTCGCTCTTTTCTCTCTCTCTCTCTCTCTCTCTCTCTCTCCCTCCCTCTTTTCTCTCTCTCTCTCTCCCTCCCTCTCTCTCTCTTTTCTCTCTCTCTCTCTCCCTCCCTCTCTCTCTCTTTTCTCTCTCTCTCTCTCTCTCTCTCTCTCTCCCTCCCTCTCTCTCTGTATACACACACACTGACACATACAAATACGGTCTCCCCATTCACCAAACAGGGAGTGATCTACCCCCTTCTATCAAATAGGTATTGTTTACCCTACGGCTTTGTTTCTGGTGGGGTCCCAACTAGGGAGGCTAACGAAGAACCAACAGACATTTCAGTCAGTTTGTCGACCCCCACCTCCCCGACTTGCAGCCCCTTTTTCTCACATCACACTCTCTCCCACCTCCACGCACACAAAAAGCTATATCAAATACTCACATACACATACATACACACACACACACACATATACACAACATACATACACTTACACACACTACCCCCCCCCCCACATACAGTACACACATATCCCACGGTCATACCACACACACACACAAATACACGCATACACACACACACACATACAGAGTCACACTCATGCAATATTCATACACCTACATACTCACTGTCCACACACACTCATACATATACACACACTACACACACACGCATACAGTACACACACACACACACGTACACACACACACATACACCCCATACACACACACAAAAACTTACCACACACACAAAAACACCACATACATACACACACACACACAAACTTATACACGCCCATGCATACACATACCACACACACACACACACACACTGCACAAACAACATACACATACATGCTTATACTCCTCCCCCAACACATACATACACATAGACAGATGCGCTCGCGTACGCACACGCATCACACATACAAACACATACACACAAGCATATATATATATATACGGGCACACACACATACATAGACACCACCGCCCACAAACATCCCTCCACACACACACACACACACACACACACACGCACACGCACGCACATGCACGCACGCGCACACAAATCTAGTACTTCCCTTCTTAGTGCGTCTGTCTGACCGACTGACCTCAGCACAACTAACTTCCCGCTTCTGCTACCGCCGTCGCCATCAGCACAACCGCTATGTCACCATCGCTTCCACCACCACAACCACCACCGCCACCACCACCACCACTACTACTACTACCCGTAACACTTCAATCACTCCCTACCACCACAAATAGCTGCCTATTTATAGATCAGAGCATTTCCGTTCGTCTTTTTCTTTCTCACTCATCCCTTTAACATACGTGTGTGCATGCATCTGTTTGTGTGTGTGTGTGTGTGTGTGTGTGTGTGTGGTTCTATATGCGGTGCGTGTGAACTAGTTACCAAATAAAATAACGAAGTATTGCGTAGGGGTTTTCAACCCCTTTTTTTTTCTCTTTTTGTTTACCTATGGACCCCTTTGATTTCTAATTTATTCTGGTGGACCTCTTAGCTATTCGACGTTTGAAGACTACTTTTAAAGAATTTCTTTTCGAAATGCCTATTTTTGTTTTCCAGGCATTAACTTGTGTCAGCTGAATTTTGTAAAACGCTAGAAAAAAAACCCAAGCTGTTTCTTACAATGAAAATACCAATACGTATATCTAAAGGAAAATTTATTCAGGGACCTTTTAATACTACAGTGGATCCCCCAATTTACTATTTTTACTGCGTGGACCCCAAAAAAATCTTATATGAACTCCCAGGGGCCATATGGAACCCGGTTGGAAACCATTGCTTTAAACGTATAAGAATACACGAACAAGAATACACGATTAAGAATAAAAATAAACGAACAAGAATATAAGATTAAGAATAAGAATAAACGAACAAGAATACACGAAAATGCGAATAGTTATGTTCTCTACTGTTTTTTTTTTTTTTTTTTTTGATTATTTAAACTCTTTCCGTGACGAAGGAGCTGGTTCCTAACAAAGAAGTAAAGAAGCATTGTTGGAATGTAGATCACGAAAACAATGTCACATTTTAAACTTGAGAAAGAAAACTCATGCATATTTTTACTGTTCGACTTACAGATTGTATTTGTAATGTGCGAGTTAGTTGTTTGATTTCTTTTTCTTAAAGTCCATTTTACTCACAAAACCAAATGCACAAATTATTATTGCCATAATTGTAAATTTAAGGTGGCGTTTTCGAAGCAGATGTTCATAACTATGTACACTTGTTTGCATGCATGCATGCGTGTATGTATGTATTGACGTCTTACGAATTTTACAAACTCTTGAGAAAACGTGAAATAATTCTATTTTCTTTTTCTTTTCTTTTTTCCTTTTCTTTTCTTCTTTTTTTTTGGAATAGTATATCTCGAAGTATACACATAAAGCTATAGCACAACTTTTACAGTTTTCATACTCCAAATTCTTGTAATTTCAAATTTTAAGAGGTTGTATTTTTTTTTCATCCTCTTTCTTTACAATCCTAAAATCAAACGGACACGACGGATCAATAAGAAAGCAGCGTCGCTTTTCCTTGCCTATTATTTTTATGTCTTGTTTACTATTTTCTAGCTTCTTATCCATTTAAATAGAAAAATCTCATAAAATTGTGCATTTCTCCCACTCCAGCACTCTTTCAACCCGATTGTCATGCCATGTATCTCCAGCTTCAAATCTTCCAAGGTAAAACTTTCACAACTTGGTCATACCTCCGTTTCTTATAGTCTCCCTGGGCCAACTTGGAACATTCTGCAACAATGTGTACCACTGTCTCATTCCAAATTCTACACACTGCATTTTTCTGACATCTCTCCATACGCATATTTTCTCAAGTTGTTTGTTTTTATTGCTTGATCTTGAGCTGCTACAATTAGGCTATTTGTTCCTTTTTTTTAATTAACCAAGACCAGAATTTTGTTCAGCGTATATCTTCATTGGCTTTCCAAAACTGACCATGCAAAGCTTCAATCTATTTAATACGTTCTCTTTGGACTTCATTTTTGTCCTTTTTTCCTATTCCACACTTGATCATTTGTTGTTTATTCACTGTCTTCAGCAATTTCTTTGTGCTGTTGTATAAATATTGTAGCAGGCTTTTACTTTCCATCTGTACACCTTCTTCCACGGCGATTAAACCTCTTCCACACTGGTCTCTCCTTAAGTGCAAACGGTTAATATCAGCTTTTGGTGATATTAACCGTTTTTTTTTTTTTTTTTTGGTGTATGGTGGTCGGCTCCTTACATTGTCAATAACTTTCTAGTTTTTCTCTCAAGCTTCTGTATCATTGCTTCAATTAATGTTTTGCATTCAACTTTGTAATATTTTCCCACTCTCATCATCATCATCCTTCTTCTTCTTCTTCTTCTTATTATTATTATTATTATTATTATTATTATTATTATTATTATTTTTCTTCTTTCTTCAAATTTTCTTCCATTTCTCGCCGAATGTTTTCCGTACACCTAGGACAGAGAAACTCGTTGTATGCATTCCCAGTTTACACACACAAATTCACAGGTAAAACATGTATTTAAAAAAACAAAAAATTCATGAATGGATGTTGTTTTCACAGTAATAATGCTCTTCTCAGTACATGAGTCGTTCCAGTTAACACGATTTTTTGCATTTCCTGTAGGGATGGTAAGCCTGGTATCATTTTCAAATAGGTTTCAGTACCTTTTTTTTTATCATTCCTAGAGATCCTATTATTATTATTATTATTATTATTATTATTATTATTATTATTATTGTTGAGTGAGAGAGCAGTGCATGCCATCAAAGTGACACTGGGGTAAAATATACAAAGCTCAGTATGCCCATCATGACTACCCGTCTGATAAGGGTACACCAGACACATGCATCACAACCATATGTGCGCGATATGGTGATCTCATGTCAAGATAGACAGTGCATGAATTTGCAGGTGGGCGCCCACTTAGAATTTTCTTCATGCCGAGAAACCCATCCCGCTCAAAAGGTCGCTGAATAAGGCTTGTTTAAGGATGTTGAACGAAACATTCATGTTTACAGAGGTGAATTATCAACACATGGCTATAATGCTCCCCCCACTACTTCTGCTCGTGATCAGAGATGCACATATCATCAGCCACCAAGGGACATACTCAACTGGTTAAGGTCAAACAACTGACAAGCAAATCTGTGGTATTGAGCAGAATATTTGCTGTAGCCCATCTTTTACATGAAGACAAAACAATGTACATAACAACACTTCCAATCAGTTAAGATAAGAAGCCATGAGAGTCGATGCCGGGTACTGCATCCGGGCATTTATTATTGTTGTTGTTGTTGTTGTTGTTATCCCTTCGTCTTCAATTTCTGAGTTCAAATTTCGTCGCAGACGACTTTGCCTTTCATGCTTTTTGTGGTCAATAAAATAAACTACCAATCAAGTACTGGGGTAAATGTAATCGACTAGCCCCCCCCCCCCCCTACACACACACACCTGCCCTCCCGTAAAATTTCAAGCCTTGTGCCTGTAGTAGAAAGGATTATTTATATTACAAAAAAACAAAAGGAAAAGAAGAAGAAAAAGAAAAGAAAGAAAAGCACTTTTACATTCTTAATCGGTGTTTCCGAGTTGACTAAAATTGGAAAATGTAAAGAATTCACAGTAAATCGATGTTGGTATTTGTACAGCTGCTCAGCATGATGATGATGATGATGATGATGATGATGATGACGACGGTGGTGGTGGTGGTGGTTATGATGATGATGATGATGTGGAGGAGGAGGAGGTGGAGGAGGAAGCGAATGTTGATGGCGGTCGTGGCGATGGCAAGCGATGTTTGTGGCAGTTGTAATGGTATTTAAGTCGAAGGGATGTTCTCTTTATTTATTTGTTTATTTATTTATTTTTTTTTTTTCTAAATTAATCCATTAAAATATGTTTAAATACAGCTATAAAATATATGATCGTCTGTGACCGATGATACACGATGATACTCACTGGGGATTAACACAGATAAAGATTTGATTTGATGGATGGATATATGGTGGTGGTGGTGGTGGTGGTGGTGGCAGTGGTGGTGGTGGTGGTGGTGGTGGTGGTGGTGGTGGTGGTGGTGGTGGTGGTGGTGGTGGTGGCATTTGGTGACAGGTCACTGGATGAAGAATGGGAGTGCGCTTTTGTTAGATTTCACATGTTTATGAGAGAGAGAGAGTGTGTGTGTGTGTGTGTGTGTGTGCATGTGTGTGTGTGCTACAGAGAGAATCTTCATGTGCGCAAATATGAGCGTGAGAGTACTGCACGTGTGTGATAAAGATTTGCAAGAAAAATTGTGAATTTCCATGTATGTGTGTACGTGTGTGTGTGAGTGTGTGTGTGTGTGTGTGTGTGTGTGTGTGGGCAAGAGCGAAAAAGTGTAAGAGAGAAAGAGGGAAGGAGAAAAAGAGAAAGTGACAGAGAGAGATATACAAACAGAGTGACAGAGAGACAGAGAGACAAAGTGTAATTGCGTGCGTGCCTACGTGTTTGCGTGTGGATGCAGCACGACCGAATTGTCTAGAAGTTCGCTTGGCATTCATGAGAATTGACGTTCGAATCCTTTACGTGACATTGTGAGACTTGGTCACATCTCGACAGAAGACTTAATCTCACAGAGTGGCAACTCATCGCATGAATGGCGCTTGAAATTCAACGTATATACATACTGCCGACGTAGCTATGTGGCAAGAAGCTTGCTTTCCAACCACATGGTCCCGAGTTCAGTCTCACTGCGTGACATCTTGGGCAAGTGTCTTCTACTATAGTCTCAGCTCAGGCCAACCAAAGCCTTGTGAGTGGATTTGGTAGACAGAACCTAAAAGAAGCCTGTCGTATGTGTGTGCGTGCGGGTGTGTGTATGTGTGTGTGACTGTGTGTGCGTGTCTATCTGTCTGTCTGTGTGCGTGTGTCTGTGGCCCTGTGTATGTTTGTGTGCGTGTGTGTGTGTATGTGAGTCTGTCTGTGTCCTTCTGTCTATGTTTGTACCCCACCATTGTTTGACAACCGGTGCTGGTTTGTTTACGTCACCATAATTCAGCGGTAAGGCAAAAGAGACCAACAAAAATAAGTGCCAGACTTTAAAAAACAAGTGCTGGGGTCGATTTATTCGACTAAAAATTCTTCCAGGCAGTGCCCCAGCATGGCCACGGTCTAATGACTGAAACAAGTTCAAGATTAAAGATACATACATACATACATACATACAGACTAGACATACAGACAGACAGGCAATCAAGAAGACAGACAAACAACAAGAAGACAGACAAACAGAGAAACAGACATGCGGACAGGAAGTCAGTGAGTTGTGTGTGTGTGTGTGTGTGTGTGTGTGTGTGTGTGTGTGTGTGTAAGCGAGTACATGCAATATGTGATAGTACTTCCACGCGAATATGTAAGAGAAGGAAAGATAGGTTGTAGAATCCACGCAGATTTTAGTCATCGGCACACTAGCCGTTGGCCCGGGGGCCTCACGGATCTTGGGGGCCTACATCGGATCTATATCTGCTGTCAATAAATAGATAAACACTATATGGTACAGTGCTTGGACTTGCCAGAGGGCCTATCATATTGTTAAGACATCTCTGTGTAGAGTTGTGAGCGAGAGTGTATTTATATGTACGAGAGAAGGTATGTTTATAAATGAATAACTAATCAGTATACTAATAAGTCGTTTGTTTGCGTAGCTGCATGAGTATAAATACACGCATATGAGTGTAAAGATGCATGCGTTTGTATATGCATATAGCTATTTGTGTATGCAGAGCCAGCGGCAGAATTTACAACTGTCAAAGGGCAAGGAAAGATAATATTCAACGATATTCATAAAGGATTTCAACAATATTCGTAAACAGTAACTATTTAAGAATAATATAGCATTTAATTCAAACAGATCGGTGATTTATAGTTCGAAATTACTTTTGGTCATTGCCGCAATATTTCCCATGAAATAATAACCAAAATACCATGTACGTGAGATGTTTTTTTATGATGTTAAATAACCGCTTGGCGAAGATCAAACGGTTTTCTTGTGTTTTCATTAAGAAAGTTATCTGCGGCCAAGTAACGCAGAGACACACCTATCGATTATATATATATATATATATATATATATATATATATATATATATATATATATATATATACAGAGGGTTATTCACATTCATTTCGTTTTTGTCTCTTGTTTGCAAGATTCTTTTTGTGAATTCGTGTGTTGAAACTAATTTTGCGTCTGGGGACAGTCATACTGCCTTATTATCTAACACACTGACCGGTTCTGCAAATTGAACCGGTGAGTGTGTTAGATAATAAGGCAGTATCACTCTCCCCAAACACAACAAAATATTTTCACTCAATGCTACTTTGTGTGTACACGCACGCGCACACAGATAGACAGATAGACAAATAGATAGATAAATAGACAGGCAGCTAAACAGACAGATAGATCAATAAACAGACAGACGAAAGGACAGACAGACAGATAGATAGATAGAGAGATAGATAGATAGAGAGATAGATAGAGAGAGGAGAGAGAGAGAGAGAGAGAGAGAGAGAGAGAGAGAGAGAGAGAGATCAAAGATCCTTCTCGAGCCAATAGACTTATAAAGTTGGTTTTCCTGGATTCTGTGGCATAGACATTCTCTTACTGGATGGGCGCCGGTCCATCGAAGGATTCCTCATTTTTGCCGGCTGAGTACACTGGAGCAACGTGAAATTAGGCGTTTTGCTAAAGAACCCAATGCATCGCTTGGTGCAGGAATCGAAACCACGACCTTACGATCAAGAATGCAACACCTAAAACATAAAACCACGCACATCCACACGTACATTTCTTGCACACACACACACACACACACACACACATACATACATACATATATATATATATATATATATATATATATATATATATATATATATTACATACACGAGGTCTGATCAATAAGAATACGGACTGTTGCCATAGTAACGAAGCTGTAGCATGCAGAGTGAAGCCGCTAGGCAAAGACTGACCTTGAACTCCTTTGTGCAGGCACACCTAGTGTTAACGTTCTACATCCCTTTCGCTGTTTACAGCAGTGCTTGGAAGGAAGATGTGTAGCGTGTGACAAGAAAGTTGTCATGGCGATACCTACGCAGAAGCCTACCGTAAGGTTGCAGAAAGTGTATGGAGGGAGATGTATGAACCGCACACAAGTGTCCGAGTGGTTCAGACGTTTCCAAGATGGCCGACAAAATGTCGATATTGACAAACGTTCTGGGAGACCCACAACCAGCAGAACTGAAAAGAAGACATCGCATATGTGCGTGCAACTGTGAGGGGAAATCGTTGAATCACCATCCGTGAGTTATAAAAGGTTGTGCAGATCAGTTACGGTCCAGTTCAGTCCATTACCACCGGTGATTTGGGTATGAGACGCGTGTTTGCCAAGTTTGTGCCAAAAAGACACTCGGGTTTCAGTTACATAAGACGTTCTTGATTGTGTCGAGAACAATGAAATTTTTTTGAAAACTTCGCGTAGGCCTCTGAGC
>NC_142938.1:64057065-64059565 GCF_046866305.1 Octopus bimaculoides | reverse complement strand
ACAGCCCTGCACCGCACATAGCAACGTCTTTATTTATTTATATATTCATAATATATTTTACGTAACCCAAATTTATACCATATATCGCACTTAAACTTTTAAGAGTATCCTTAATTTTTAACAAGGGCATAATTTGTAATCATAGGGACTTATCTAGCGGTCTCAAGCAGCGTTCTTTATTACAATTAACGACACCGGATATTACCACCAGGTACAACTCTTTCGACTAACATCGCCGATCAACTAGTCATTTTCCCTCACTTGTTGCTCTATTCATTTAATTGAAGAAATGTACACATACGTGGAACCTTAAAGGACACAAAAATATAAGCACAAAAATGTAAGCCTAAAGACTTAACGAACTTTTTTCCTTTTTTCCTTTTCCTTTTCCTTTTTTCCTTTTCCTTTTCCTTTTTCTCCTGTCTATATTCCTCCGATAAAATCTAAATCATTCTGACGATATTTGTTAAATGGAACGAGATAAATGCAAATTTACTTCAAATATACAAACTGAAACAGTTGTAAATGACTGTTTAACTACAATTAAACTATGACCTTTTAATACCAATGATCAACTTCTAATTGTTAATTGTGGCTCCATTTCTTTTCTTATCTATCTATCTATCTATCTATCTATCTATCTATCTATATATATATATATATATATATATATATATATATATATATATATATAAACAGAGATAGAGAGAGAGATGTCCATTTACACATACATGTACAAATATATATATATATATATATATATATATATATATATATATATATATATATTCATACTATATAGTCACACAAACGTGCACATGCGTGTGTGTAATAAGGAGGCTTGACAGTTACTTTGCAGTTTCGCCTAAGGCTGTCTTTAAAAAAAAAAAACTATACACAATATCAGAAATGAAACATAAATAACTGTAAGAGGAAAAAAAGCGGAATGTATTCGTGATATTAGGCGCAACCGGAAGTTAGAACAGGAAGTCAGATAGTACAAAACATATGAACAGGTGAGTGCGAGAAACTGTGCATATGTTGGTTGGAGAATGGTAAATGTTTAAATCCTTTAAGGTATTGTTTACTGCTTTAATTACCAGACGACCTCAATAAATGAAATGCAAAATAGCTAAGCATTGAAATGTTGAAAGTGTGACTGGAATTAGATGTGAATGATGAATAAAGAGTGATACTTAACTAGAATAAAGTGATACAATATTTTTATTTTTTCTTTGTATTTATTATTGGTTTCAGTTATTGAACAGCTGCCATGCTGGCGCAACGCCCGGAAGGCTCTTAGTCGAACAAATTGTCAAGTGTAGTTTTTAAAAACATTGCAGTCATTGTATTAGCGTTTTCCTTCTTTTTTTTTTTACCGAACTGCTCGATCACTAGAGCGTAAACAACCAACTCCGGTTTCAAGAAGTCGTTGGAGGACAAACACAAACACAAAAATATACGCACACACACACACACACACAGATACTTACTATACTTTTTTTCCATGCATACTTTCACTGAAGCTAACGTGGTATTACTTAAAAGTGTTATTTAATGTCCGGGTATTTAATATCCAGTGCGAAACCGATTGGTAAGATCGGCTGAAATGGAATCTTGGGGTTAGTAACCCGCGCTCATAACCACTACGCCATATGCTCGTGTGTGTGTGTATAATGATTGGTGATTCTAGTTCGATTCCAGGCAGTGACCTGAATAATAATAATAATAATAATAATAATAATAATAATAATAATAATAATAATAATAATAATAATAATAATAATAATAACAACAATAACATCGAAAAATACCTTAGGAATGAGAACCCTGATGAAGGCTGGAGGGTATATCAGCCGAAACGTTGTGTTAACAACAAACAAGATGAGGACAAATACCTGTCAAATGTAAAAAATGTAAATAACGTATATATATGCATATATATATATATGTGTGTGTGTGTGTGTGTGTGTGTGTGTGTGTGTGTGTGTGTGTGTGTGTGTGTGTGTGTGTGTGTGTGTAAAGATATAAACAAATATGTTGTTCACTTCACAAGAATTTATAAACTTTTGAGAGAACGTAAACATTTCATTTTTTTGGAACTGTTGATCTCGAAGCACAGCGTATAATACTATAAATAAAAGCATGTAAATATTGACTCGAAAATCTCATCTGGGTAAGAAAAATGCGTTTATTTCTAGCTTCATGCGATATGCTTCGTGATTGACTCTCCTCTATCCTTCAAGTATATATATATATCGATGTGGATGGATGTGTGAGTGCGTGTGATGTATGTACATCTGGTGACTTCTGTTTTTTTTTAAATTTTATTTTTAGATTTCACACCATTGATGTTCAGTACCGAAATCGGTGTGAATACACTTTTCACGGCTGATGAAGGGAGTTTCCATATTCATTTCTTGTTCTTTCTTTGTTGTTCACTCTTTTTTACATACAAATCATCTATGATTCTAGCGCACACAGCACAGCTCTATCTCTC
>NC_142938.1:64022065-64037065 GCF_046866305.1 Octopus bimaculoides | reverse complement strand
ATAGATATAGATATATATATATAGATATAGATATAGATATATATATATATATATATATATATATATATATATATATATATATATATATATATATATATATATATATAGAGAGAGAGAGAGAGAGAGAGAGAGAGGTGGAGGCGCAATGGCCCAGTGGTTACGGCAGCGGCTCGCGGTCATAGGATCGCGGTTTCGGTTACCAGACCGAGCGTTGTGAGCGTCGTGAGTGTTTATTGAGCGAAAACACCTAAAGCTCCACGAGGCTCCGGCAGGGGATGCTGGCGAACCCTGCTGTACTATTTCACCACAACTTTCTCTCACTCTTTCTTCCTGTTTCCGTCTACCAAATCCACTGACAAGGCTTTGGTCGGCCCGAAGCTATAGTAGAAGACACTTGCTCAAGGTACCACGCTGTGGGACTGAACCCGGAACCATGTGGTTCTTTTCCAAACTACTTACCACACAGCCACTCCTACGCCTATAGAAACTTTCAGGTAGTTTCCCCCATTACCAACCATCGAACTTCCGTATGCAAGAATAACAGTTCATAATCTTTATCATTTTCGATTCAGAGCTGTTGAAGCAATGGAAAACTGAAAGCATGCGCCATGATTTTATTTACTGCTGTGATAACAGTGCTCGACTATTTTGTTAAATCGACCACTTAGGATATTTGTAACATGTGCAAACACACTAGGTATAACATTTTCAAAAAACGGTTAAAGAAGCGATGGCACCCTACCATCGACGCTGTTCCTGCTACTACTCAAAAATGAAATATTGACTACTTTTTGTATCTGTTTCTAGTTGGATTACAAACTGTAGCTCTTGAACAAAACATTAATCTTTGACAAAACAAACGTAAGCAAGAAACACGTTTACTGCTTTACAAAACGAACTGGTCTAAGTACGAGATAAATTTGGTTGCACTGTGAATGTTGCACTATATCTTAATTGTTATATCAGTCCAAATTTTAAAACGTGTAATACGCGTTTTTACAGAAAAGAAAATTTCGAACTGCCGCTTCATTCAAGATTTAAGATACATGAGGTGGGGCAGGGTAGGCGTTTGAAAAAAAAATATCGATTAAAAGGTTTTATTTTGAAATTTGGAAAAACGCAGGAAAAAAAAATTCCGATAAATTCTCTCACACACACACACACACACACTTGTTTCCATCATTTGATTGTGGCCATGTTGGAGCTCCGCTTTAAAGTGTTTAAGTCGAAGGAATCGATCGCAGGAATTTATAAGCCTAGTACTTATTCAATCGGTCTATTTTGTTGGACCGCTAAGTCACAGGGACATACACACCAGCATCAGTTATCAAGCGATGCGGGGACACACACACACACACACGACGGGCCTCCTTCAGTTTCCGTCTACGAAATCCATTCACAAGGCATTGGTAGGCCTGAGGCTATAGCAGAAAACACTTGCCCAAGGTGCCATACAGGACTGAACCCGGAACCATGTGGTTGGGAAGCAAGCTTCTTACCACACAGCTACGCCTATATACAGGGTTGGCCAAAAGTCACCCCAACAGTAAATCAAAACTATTTAATTCTAATGTTTTATTTAGGTTTCACAACTGAATGAATTTAATAAAAGCATCTAAATACGAGACATGAAAAATTTTCGAACTGAAATCCTTGAGTGACACATTTTTCTATTCGAGTCAATACAAAATTACAGTATTTATGGAATTTTGATTTACTATCGAGAGACTTTTGGCAAACCTATATAAGTACTTAAAACAGATAAAATCGTACATGATAGAGTTTCTTAAATATAAATTTGAAAACATTGAAAACTCCGAAACCTCGAGGGGAAAAATTCGGGCCGGTTAAATGAGTTACAATTGGAAGTTCACTACGGTAACTTTGTATCCCTCGTATGATACTCCACTATTCTAACAAAATATTTATACACTAATTTATATTAACAATAACTTATTTTAATCAATGTACGAGTCTGCTGGGTGAGGCCTATATTTAAAGCAAATATACGAAGACGAAATCTAAGGTTTGTCTGAAACTGAAAAATTCATATTTCTTTTAGACCAACCTAATTAGAGAGCAAAAGTCAAAATACCAATTATAGAAGATATGAAGAATCTTATCTTAAAACTACAAGCTAAAGACATCTGGGCCAAATACAAAATTAAAATTGTAAATGTTTTGTTTAGTGAAACACACAAGTACACGGGTGTAAGTAATTATTGCCTTAACTGACTGCTACTCCGCTGGATTTGTCACTGTCGCGAGATATAGATATCTTAGGAGTTTTCGTCGACTGACTTAAAGTAAATGTTTACTACGAGTGTTTGGTTTATCATTAAAACTGGCTTGAACTGCGACTGAGATGTTGAGAATGCCTATCAGAAGCAGCTATAGGCGGTTTTTCCTTGAGCAGGTAGATAAGGATTAAAGTAAGATATAATCATAAAGAGAGGTTATAGGCCACCGACATTAGGATCTGACGAGGCGTATGTAAAGCTAGACGCATTATAGACGCGAAATTCTGGGTAACCCTATGAACCGACCACAACTATAATTACGCTGCTCTATAGCAGTGTGCTTCTTTTGTGATTTACTGAGGATACATATAAAATCTACACATACGTTTATATGTATACATAACACTATGAATCTGTGCGTACACACACGCGTGCGGCCGCAATGCGCAGATACCTGCATTTCCTTATTTACTTTTATATATAAGATACGTATCGGAGGCGCAATGGCCCAGTGGTTAGGGCAGCGGACTCGCGGTCATAGGATCGTGGTTTCGATTCCCAGACCGGGCGTTGCGAGTGTTTATCGAGCGAAAACACCTAAAGCTCCACGAGGCTCCGGAAGGGGATGGTGGCGAACCCTGCTGTACTCTTTCACCACAACTTTCTCTCACTCTTACTTCCTGTTTCTGTTGTGCCTGTAATTCAAAGGGTCAGCCTTGTCACACTGTGTCACGCTGAATATCCTCGAGAACTACGTTAAGGGTACACGTGTCTGTGGAGTGCTCAGCCACATGCACGTTAATTTCACGAGCAGGCTGTTCGGATCAACTGGAACACTAGTCGTCGTAACCGACGGAATGCCAACAAAATAAAAAGACGTATAAAGATACATATACATTTATATAACAAGCCAATTTGTTTTTCGTGCTTTTGCTTGTTATACGTTTATTTTAACATTTATTCGACAACTTTTCTGTAGTGTTTTAATGCAAAGATGCGTGCGTGCGCACGTGTAATTAATACCGCCCTGAAAAGTCCAGGTCTTGACTCGATAGCGACACTTATTATTAACATAAAGCTTGACCTATTTCCGCCCTTAAAATCCCGCAAGTTTCCTTGTATGTAGCGATTAAGTGTTGTCTAGTTATCAAATATTTGAAATACAAGTTATGTAAGTTAATGTTAAATGGAGCTGACTAAGGATCACCGGATATCTCGAAAGCCGCTTAGAATATCCTTTGTAACTTCATGGAAGTATGGTAGTATTACTAAAAAGGTAACGATGTGGCAGAATAGTCAGCCGGACTAAATGCTTAGCAGCATTTTTTCCTCTACGCTCTGAGTTCGAATTCGGCCGAGGTCGAATTCACCTTTCATCTTTGCGGGATCGGTAAAATTAATACGTGAGCATTGCTGCCGTCTTAATCGACAAACCACTCAGAACTTGTCCCTATAATAGTAAAATTTATTTAAGGCGGCAGAAAATGCTTAGCGGCATTTTGTTCGCATTTAAGTGGCAAGTTCAACTTTGCCGTTCAGGGTTGATAAAGGAGAAACAAGTTGGGTTACTGCGTACGACGTAATCCACAAAGCCCCCTCCCTTCAAACTTGCAGATTAGTCAACGATAGCAACTTTTGCTAACATGATTTGTCCGCTCCATCTAATACTGGTTCTGGTATATTAAATGTCCAACTGCTTCCTGTACGGTGACAAAATTTAGTTTCAATACTTATATTAGAAACACGTCTGAAGAAAGGAGTCTGAATGGATTGTGATAATGGTTTGCTAATATTTCGAAAGAAATTTGAAAAATGTTATTTTTAAAAATTCTTTTATTTCGAATATGCAACACAAACAGTAAAACGATGCGATTTTAATATTCCAAAACTAATTCACTAGTTTAAAAAAAAAAAATTGGAGAAATACACACTTGTGTGTGTGTGTATCTCACCCCGCTTGTAATAAGATTTAATATTCTTCGATCTCATCTTGCACTTCAGCTGTGTCAATACTAACTTCTTCATAATCTTTCTCCAGTGCAGCCATATCTTCGCGCGCTTCCGAGAACTCTCCTTCCTCCATACCTTCACCAACATACCAATGAACAAAAGCTCGCTTGGCATACATCAAGTCAAATTTATGATTCAGACGGGCCCAAGCTTCAGCAATAGCTGTCGTGTTGCTCAGCATACACACGGCCCGTTGGACCTCGGCCATGTCTCCTCCAGGGATAACAGTTGGGGGCTGGTAATTGATACCAACTTTAAACCCTGTTGGGCACCAATCCACAAACTGGATGGATTTTTTCATTTTAATTGCTGCAATAGCTGTGTTAACATCTTTCGAGACCACGTCACCTCGGTACAACAGACAGCAAGCCATGTACTTGCCACGACGAGGGTCACATTTAACCATCTGGTTACCGGTTTCAAAGCACGCATTTGTTATTTCAGAAACAGTTAACTGTTCGTGGTACGCTTTCTCAACCGATATTATAGGTGCATACGTAATCAACGGGAAATGAATACGTGGATAAGGTACCAGGTTGGTTTGAAACTCGGTTAAATCAACATTAAGGGACCCATCAAACCTTAGAGAAGCAGTAATAGAACTCACTACTTGAGCAATGGGACGATTAAGGTTCATATATGTTGGATACCCAACATCTAAACGCCTTTTACAGATGTCATAAATTGCTTCATTGTCGACCATAAAAGCGCAATCACAATGCTCTAGAGTGCTATGAGTGGTCAAGACGGAATTGTAGGGTTCTACTACAGCTGTAGAAATTCGTGGTGCCGGATAGACTGAAAATTGAAGCTTTGTCTTTTTACCAAAGTCAACAGTCAGATGCTCCATTAACAGAGAAGTAAAACCAGAACCAGTGCCGCCACCGAAACTATGAAAAATCAAGAAGCCTTGGAGGCTAGAGCACTGTTCAGTTAATTTATGAATTTGGTCACAGACCAAATCAACGATTTCCTTGCCAACAGTGTAGTGACCCCTGGCATAATTGTTGGCTGCGTCCTCTTTACCACTGATGAGTTGGTTGGGGTGAAATAACCGGCTGTATTTTCCAGCGCGTACTTGATCTGGAAAATAAGATATTGAACAATAATCACATCATATCAAACCAGCAATATAATAATTGCAAGATTTTTCTTATATCAGAAGAGCATAAAATGTAGAGATTTATCGAACAGTCCTGCGCATAACTTGCTTTATCAGTTCAGTAGAATAAACCTACCAATTCCATGTATAACATTCCTCATAATATACTGCTAACAATACTTATTCAAATGATGGATAAATAGAATATCACTAATCTACTCACATTTAACCGGTTATATAGTTAACACATTTTGCTGCCGTTATCAGTTCTGTTCAACAGAATTTTGAAATATTTCCCAATATCTAAGAAAATTGTATATCTAGCGGCATTCGGGAATATAACGATTACAAGGAACCACTGCTTCATATCGTCAGAAATCTTTCTTCGGATTTTTCCAACATAAAAATTGTTGTTGGCACTCCGTTGCTTATGACGTCGAGGGTTCCAGTTAATCTGATCAACGGAACAGCCTGCTCGTGAAATTAACGTGCAAGTGGCTGAGCACTCCACAGACACGTGTACCCTTAACGTAGTTCTCGGGGATATTCAGCGTGACACGGCTGACCCTTTGAATTACAGGCACAACAGAAGCAAGAAGTAAGAGTGAGAGAAAGTTGTGTTGAAAGAATACAGCAGGGTTCGCCACTATCCCCTACCGGAGCCTTAGGTGTTTTTGCTCAATATACACTCACAATGCCCGGTCTGGGAATCGAAACCGCGATCCTATGACAGCGAGTCCGCTGCCCTCATCACTGGGCCATTGCGCCTCCACAACATAAACATACAGAAGGTTGATTAACCAGAACATTAAATGCATGGCCTGTCAATTCGTTATTTAATTTACTCTTAAAAACAATTATGAAACGTTTATACTTACCAATAACTGAGGGTTCTAAATCAATAAATATAGATCTTGGGACACGTTTTCCAGAGCCTATCTCATGAAAGAACGTGGTAGATGAATCATTAGCACGAGAAGACTCTCCAAATGATACCTGACCATTTGGCTGGATACCATGTTCAAGGCAATAGAGCTCCCAACAAGCGTTGCCAATTTGGACTCCAGTTTGTCCTATGTGAATACTGACACATTCCCTCTGAAAAAAGGAGGGTTATACATCCCTGTAACTTAGCGGTTCGGCAGAGGAGACAGATAGAATAAGTACTAGGCTTACAAAGAATAAATACTGGGATCGATTTGCTAGACTGAAAATGCCGTGCTCCAGCATGGCTGCAGTCAAATGACTGAAACAAATTTAAATGAAACATTTTCTCAGGGTTGTATCATTCAGCTACGGAGGTAGTTGAATAATATTCTTAGGCCCGCAATTTACTCACACGCAGCATCTTTAGGAGCTTGCCGCTAATTCTGTTCTTAACCAAATAGAAAACCAATAGCATTTTTCAAAAGGAATGCTTCTTAGCTACATTTTGGCATTAAAAAATTCATGTTTGGTCCAGTAGAAAAAAGTTTACATAAAAATTTGTAGTGGGTAAGTAACACCACCGGCCAAGTTTAGATTTAAATATTTTAAAAGCAAAATATATCTATTTTAGCTTCAATGATAGAAGAAAGTATTACGAATTTCATAGTTTTGATCCCATGCAACAAAAAGTATCCAAAAAAATTGGATTTAAGTATAATTAACTGTATTTAAAAACTATATTTTAATTAAGCTTAAACGATGAGCTCAATTCGAGGAATTTCAAGGTATCAATCTCCAGCAATGAAGTTTTAAAAGAAAAAAAGTTACGAGTGTTTGTTTCTCAAATTTGAAGGTGATAATATAGCTCTATACTTTTTTTTTATGAATTTAGTTCTAGGGTATTTTTGATACATGTCACCGGTATCAATGATGTAAGGAAAAAAATTATCAGCGACACCGCCAATTGACACATTATTAATTAGCATAACAGCATAGCAGTGGAATACATGGAAAAATGCAAAGAAGAGAAATAAAATTCTTAAGGTTATAAATCTGGTAGAGTACAGAACAAGAAAATTTTTACTTAAAATATTGCAGCGAAGGATAAAATATTTTAATTCAGTTATTTTTAATAGAAGTAACGAGTAATAAATATAATAACTTGTAATAAAATTTTTAGTTTTAATAAAAGCTAATATTTTCTACATCTAAATATCTTATTTGAAATTTTATCCTGAGCAATATTTTAAGTAAAAATTTTCTTGCTCTGTACTTTACGAGGTGTAATAACTTATTCTGTGTTTTTCCAGATTTATAATTTCCAGATTATTTCTCCTGCTCGCATTTTTCCATGTAATTCAAAACTCGATTCGCTATAATTTAATTGAGCGACAGACTGGAATAAAACGATAGCAAACTTACCATTGTTGTAGCGCTCTTGCTATATCGTTCGAAGAGTAGAAAATAACAAGAGAATAGCTGCGATACGTAAATACACAGGAACAGCCGACTTATTCGGAGAGTACTCGAAAAAGTGGCACCGTTGCTCTTGGCCTTGCTATAAATAGTAATATTTTTACTCTCCTCCTACCCTTACTCTGATACTACTATCTATTACCCAACGGTGATAGTGATCGCATAAACAAAGACTGTTTCAAACCATCGAAGTGTACGATTTTAAGGGAATAATCAGGGGTTTTTTTTTTAACAATTTTATCACCCCTATAACTACAAATGGTTAAGCTTAACAGAATGGTCCAAATATTTCAGTAGCACTTTGCATTTCAGCAGCATTCCGGACGAATTGATTTTATTATAGTCATAAAGGCCTAACATAGAGGACAGACAAGGGTTGGAGTGATTCGTAGCGAATGCTTACAAATTTTTTTTTTTTTTAAATTTTTAAAAATTATAGGATGAAAATGAGAAACATTCAGGACGAATGGTGAACTGGAATGCAGGATGTATTTCATTGCTTACCTCGACGGCTTTGTGTAATCAGCAAAGGAGGTAAAGTGTTGCAAAAAGCCGATATCAGCCGCGGAAATACGGGAAGCAGTAATTAACTGCACGGGGTACAAATCGCATGGCTAGGGCGGTCTACCCAACGAGCTCGAATTTTGCTTGCAGAACTTGTTCGGAGACCCTTTGACAAATATCTCCCGCAACAGGCAGCAGAATTTCTAGTTCTTTGAGCCGAAGTACCAGAACACTGCTAAGAAAGTGCTCAAACAAGATGAACCACATAGATTAATTTTAGGCCCATAACATTGCTAAACGCAGACTTCAAAGTTTTGACCAGTGTTGGCAAATAGGTTAGCTGACACTTGTGAATGGCTTCACTGTGAATATATATCGTAGATTCGATATATATTCACGGTGAAATGAAGGCTTATGACTCAGTGGTCAGAGCGTCGGGCTCACTATCATAAAGGAGTGAGTTCGATTCCCGGACCAGGCTCTGTGATGTGTTCTCGAGCAAGACACTTTATTTCACGTTGCTCCTGTTCCCTCAGCTGTAGAAATAGATTGCGATGTCACTGGTGCCAAGATGTATCAACCTTTGCTTTTCCCTTGGATAACATCAATGGCGTGGAGAGGGAAGAGTAGTATGTATGGACGACTGCTGGTCTCCAATAAGCAATCTTTCCTGAAATTGTGCCTGGGAGGGTAACTTTCTAGGTCCAATCCCATGGTCATCCCATAGTGAGTACTCTGAGATTCAGACTCCTGCGTGGTTTTCCATTTGGTCTTGGCCGCTTTCGGTTTGACAGGTGGTTCTTTAATAAACTTTGGCAAGTTTCTGTTGGACGAGTCAGGTCACAGGATATTAATTATTGCAGACTGCTTTTGTGATTTGCTGTAAAAGGGCTATTATCATGAGAACCACTCCCGTGTATTTAGGGAATGAAGTTTCGTAAGAGCTACCTTTCCATTACAAGATTTCCCCAAGTGTCATTTTTCAAATTAGTCGATTGAAACTGATCTTGGAGAAATTATCGCGTAGGATGACAATTGACAATCACCTCAGATTTCCTAGAGAGAAATACCACGAGTTGCTCAGAATATGCATATTTGAAGGCGGCGAGCTGGCAGAAACGTTAGCATGTCGGGCGAAATGCTTAGCGGTATTTCGTCTGCCGTTACATTCTGAGTTCAAATCCCGCCGAAGTCGACTTTGCCTTTCATCCTTTCGTGGTCAATAAATTAAGTACCAGTAACGCACTGGGGTCGATGTAATCGACTTAATCCATTTGTCTGTCCTTGTTTGTTCCCTCTATGTTTAGTCCCTTGTGGACAATAAAGAAATAAGAATCGTTAACACGCCGGCAAAAATGCTTAGCAGTATTCGTCTGTCTTTACGCGCTGGGTTTAAATTCCACCGAGGTCGACTTTGCCTTCCATCCTTTCGGTGTCGATAAATTAAGTACCAGTTACGCACTGTGGTCGATGTAATCGACTTAATCCCTTTGTCTGTCCTTATTTGTCCCCTCTATGTTTAGCCCCTTGTGGGCAATAAAGAAATAAGAATCGTTAGCACGCCGGCTAAAATGCTTAGCAGTATTCGTCTGTCTTTACGTGCTGGGTTTAAACTCCACCTAGGTCGACTTTGCCTTCCATTCTTTCGGTGTCGATAAAATAAGTACCAGTTGAGCACTGGCGTCGATGTAATCAACAACACCCTTCCCCCCACAAAATATTTCAGTCCTTGTGCCTCTAGTAGAAAGAATTATAAAATACCACTGCTTTGAAAACCCAGATTCTCCTCCGCCAACTGAAGGCCAATAAGGAACCACCTTTCTAGCCGGACGTGGCTAACGTTTCACTTATTGCGGATTTCTAATTGATTAAATGCGTACACAAGTGCTCTCAATGACAAAGCAGCTCGTGTAACAGACATATACGTTTCTAACTGTTCAACTACACACAAAAACACACACATTTGTTTGTATGTATATAGGTATGTATGGTTGTATGTGTGTATATATATATATATATATATATATATATATATATATACATATATATATATATATATATATATATACATATATACACACATATATATATATATATATATATATATATATATATATATA
Source organism: Octopus bimaculoides (assembly GCF_046866305.1). NCBI lineage: Eukaryota > Metazoa > Mollusca > Cephalopoda > Octopoda > Octopodidae > Octopus > Octopus bimaculoides. The sequence continues at coordinate 64,026,686 of NC_142938.1, read as the reverse complement.
TATATATATGGGAGAATATACAAATAATAACAACAGACGAGGACAGGTGGTGTAAATAACAAAAGTATATATTAGTATGACGCTCGGGAATACGAAAAGTCTTTGACGTTTCGAGCTACGCTCTTCAACAGAAAGAATACGGAGACAAGGAGAAAAACACGGAGAAAAAAAATTGAATAGTGTTCAGTCAACGGTCAATCATAATAATGGCCGATCATAACAATGGCTGACCGGAAGTTAGAAATTCTTGTTTCAGGAGAGCTAAGAAAGGGGGAGATAACAAACGGTGATCGGGAACGAGGGGCTGTGTGTGGGAGGTAGAATGCTGGTGATCTTGACGTATGTAGTGTGAAAAAGGGGGAAGGGAGAAAGGGAGAAAGTAGTTGGTCAGTTGTAGTGTGTGCGTGTGTGATGCGAGGGTATTGGTGTGGTGTGATGTGAGGGTGTTGGGAGGTGGGGAAGGCATGGGTGGAGTGTGGGTTAGGCTGAGGGTGGGGTAGAGGTAGGGGTCTGTGGGTAGGGTGGGGTATGTGGGTAGGGGTGGGTGGTGGGTGTAAGGAATTGGATGGGGTGGAGTGGGAAGGTAGAGTAGGAGTGTGTTGGGGTGTGGTGGGATGAGCTTATGAGGGGGTGTTGACGAGGAGAAAGAGGGGGAAGGTGGATGTAAGAGAGGGGGAAGATGGGTATGGGAGGGGAGAGGAAGAGAGGAGAGAGGGTGGGTATAAGAGAGGGAAGGTGGATTGAGAGAGGGGGAAGGTGGGTATGGGGGGAGAGAAAGAGGGGAAGGTGGGTATGGGGGGGGGAGAAAGAGAGGAAGAGAAAGAGAGGAAGAGAAAGAGAGGAAGAGAAAGAGAGTGAGAGAGAGGGAAGAGGGTATGGGGGGGGAGAAAGAGAGGAAGAGAAAGAGAGTGAGAGAGAGGGGAAGAGAGTGAGAGAGTAAGGGTGAGAGAGTAAGAGAGTAAGAGTGTAGAGAGTAGGAGAGTAAGAGTGTAGAGAGTAAGAGTGAGAGAGGGGGGAGTACGAGAGAAGAGAGTGAGAGAGAGTAAGAGAGAGGAGAGAAAGAGTAGGGGTGAAGAGAAGTAGGAGTGGAGAGAAGTATGAAGAGAGGTGAAGAGACGTACAAAGAAGTAGGAGTCGGAGCAGGAGGTGGGGGAGGGGAGAGATGGGTGGTAGGAGGGAGGGTGGGGGAGAGAGACAGGAGGAGGGGGTTAGATGAAGAGTGGAGGGGAGTTGAGCCCATGTGGCGCAAAGGAGCGAAGATAGAAGTTTAATCCCTGTTCACGGCGCAAACGGGAGTCCGGATGGCCCCTGTGCATGGACAATCCAAACACAGACAGGTGTTGCCGCAAGGAGTGGCCGGCAGAACGGAAGTGGAGTGACACCGGGGTGTCATTGCCGACGTTGATATCTCGGAGGTGTTCCGCGAATCGGTCGGCCAGGCGGCGCCCCGTTTGTCCGATGTACAGGGATTGGCAGAGAGAGCAGGAGAGGCAATATATGATGTTGGTAGACGTGCAGGTGAAGGAGTCGGTGATGCGATAGGGTCGGTGCTGGGTGCTGGTGAGGAGGGTGGTGTTGGAGAGGTAAGGGCAAGTGCGGCAGCGTGGGCGGGAGCAGGGGAACGAGCCAGGTTGAGAGGTTGGGTTGGGGAAGAAGCTGTGGACCAAGAGGCTCGTTTGAAGGAGGGGAGGGGTCGATTAGGGAAGATGTGGGAGGTGGAGGGGTCGGACTGGAGGCGCCGAAAAGCTCGGAGAATGGAGCGTTGGAGGGGTAGGGTGGTGGGATGGTAGGTGAGGGGAAAAGGGAGGCGGGAAACGGCAGGGCGGGTTCGGGGGGAGAGAGCAGATGCACGGTCCACAGAACGTGCTCTGGCAAGGGCGGTGTGGATGGTGGTGGGTGGATATCCACGCAGGCTAAAGTGGTGAGCCATGAGTTGAGACTGAGTCTCAAAGTCATGGCTGTCGCTACAAAGTCTGCGTAGACGGAGGAATTGGGAATAGGGGATGGAAAGTTTTGTGTGTCTAGGGTGGGAGGAGGAGAAGTTGAGATAGGAGTGTGAGTCTGTGTGTTTGTAGTGGATGGCGGTGCTAAGGGCGGAGTGGAGGATGCTGACCGAAATGTCGAGAAAGGGCACAGAGGTGTCAGAGACAGTACAGGAGAAGTGGAGGGCAGGATGGAAAGACTGAACGAAAGAGAGGAACGAGTCAAGATGTTCGCGGGAGAGTGAGGTGGCACCGATACAGTCGTCGATATACCGACCGTATAGTTCGGGAGTAGGACCAGTGAAACTGGAGAATATTTGGGCCTCAACATAACCAACGAAGAGGTTCGCGTAGTTGGGGCCCATTCTCGTCCCCATGGCCACTCCCGAGACTTGCTGGTAGATATCTCCCGCGAACGAGAAGCAGTTGAGAGATAGGACAAGTTCGGCCAGACGAATGAGTGTGGAGGTGTCGGGTTGTGGGTTGGGGCGTTGGTCTAGAAAAAACTTCAGGGCACGCAGCCCCTCGTCGTGGGGGATCACTGTATAGAGGCTCTGGATGTCTAGAGTGAAGAGAAGCTTAGAAGGGCCGGGAGGGAAAGAGAAAGAGTTGAATAGACGAAGCGCGTGGTTAGTGTCATGAATGTGGGAAGGGAGAGAAGCCACTAGGGGGGCGAGGACACGGTCTAGGTATTTTGAGATAAGCTCGGTGGGGAAGTTGCAGGCGGAGACGATGGGGCGGCCAGGGTTGTTCGGTTTATGGATCTTGGGGAGGAAGTAAATGGTGGGGGTGCGTGGGGTGCGAACAATAAGGTTGGAGGCGGTGGCGGGGAGACGGGAGGAGAGGATGAGGTCATGGATAGTGGAGAACACAGACTGTTGGTAGCTGGGCGTGGGGTCGGAGGGCAGAGGGCGGTAGAATGAGGTATCTCGAACTTGACGGAGAGCTTCGGCCTCGTAGAGGTCCGCGCGCCATACTACCACGGCTCCACCCTTATCAGCCGGTTTTATAATGATGTCCGTGCGGCGTCGGAGGGATCGAAGGGCCGAGAGTTCGGCTGGGGAGATGTTGAGTCGAGATGGACGCCTGGAAAAGTTAAACCGGCCCACAGCGCGTTGGCAGGCGCCCGCGAAAAGATCAACTGCCTGGAACTGGCCAGGAGCAGGCGTCCACTGGGATGGTCGTCGGCCCAGGTCAGTGAAGCAGTCCTCGTTGGGTGCGGGTGGTGTGTTATGGAAAAGCGCACCCAACCTAACGCGTCGCACAAAGCTGTGGACATCAGCACGGGTTTGAAATTCCTTGCAGGATGGAGTGAGTGGGATGAAGCGCAGACCCCTATTGAGGACGGAGCGCTCCGCCTCAGAGAGAGGAAGATCTGGGGGAATGGTAACGACAGGCTGAAGTGGAGAAGGGGTGGGTGGAATAGAAGTAGGAGGGGATGAAGTAGGGTTAGGAGGGGCGGTCGGGATGGTGGAGGGCTGGGAGGGAGGGGTGGAGTGTGTGTGGGAGAGGCAGGGTGGTTGGGTGTGGGTGGGGAATGCACATCAGGGAGGGAGAAGGGTGGTGGAGGGGTTGGGGTAGTGGCATCGGGTGTAGAGGAATGGAGGAGTGAGTGAAGTTTGCGGAGCTTAGTGTCGGTAAGAAATGCATGAAAGAGATGATTAAGTTGAATGATAAAGCGCAGTGTATTGTGAGCATGGGAGGGTGACAGAGAGGAGAAAAATATGGAAAAGGCTGGAGGAAGAAGGCGGTCGATAGTGTGGATTTTAGAGAGATTGGAGCGAATGGTGGCCCGCATAAGGCGGTAGGATGTGGTGCGGAGTATGGGTAGAATGGTGGTAGAAGAGTGGAGAGTGGGGTGGAAATGGAGGCGGAAACCCTGAGGGATGAGGCGGTGATGTAAGCAGCGACTGAGAAACGTAATATGACTAGAGAAACGAGTCTTCTTGAATATGAGTAAGGAGAGTCGTATAGTAGGTTGAAAGTATAGAGAGGGAAGTGTGCGGAGGTATAGTTTTAGGCGGTTGTGGAGAGTGAGTTGGAAAGATTTGTAGTCAGGCATGATGGAACGAGAGAGAAAAGAAAATTAGACGTGGGAAGGAGAATTACAAAAGGTGTGGTGGAAAAAAACAAGCGTGATGAGAAAATTGGACGTGGAAAAAAGGAAAAAAAAGAAAAAAAGGAAAAAAAACTGGAAAAAAGACTTTATTAACAGGTGTGGGGGAAAAAAATAAAGGCATGAGGAGAAAAAACGAAAAAGGGGTTGTGAGAAGAAAATATATGCGAGGTGGGAGAAAAAAACAAAGCAAAAAGGAAGATGGGACAATAGGGAGAAAATGGGGTGACAGGGAGAGAAGAAACGAGAGGAGAAAAGAAAGGGAGGGAGAAGAATACAAAGTAATAGGTGCAGATTAGAGAAGACAGATTAGGAACATCCAGAGTACGAAGAGACGGTAGGTGAAGGAAAGTAAGGTAAAAAAGGATGATAAAGGAGGTTTACAAAAGTGGAAAAGTTCAAAAGTTTTTTAGACGTCGTGGTATATTGAAGCGATTTCCAATCAGAAGATGGGTCCAGTGTAATCCGTGGGTAGGAGAGGTGCAGCCGGAGGGTATAAAGTTCAGAATCAAACAGTCCAGAT
>NC_142938.1:63999565-64002065 GCF_046866305.1 Octopus bimaculoides | reverse complement strand
GCTTCGGGCCGACCAAAGACTTGTGAGTGGATTTGGTTGACGGAAACTGAAAGAATCCTGTCGTATATATGTATATATATATATATATATATATGTATGTGTGTGTATATGTTTGTGTGTCTGTGTTTGTCCACCCAGCATCGCTTGACAACCGATGCTGGTGTGTTTACGTCCTTGTAACTTAGCGGTTCGGCAAAAGAAACCGATAGAATAAGTGCTAGGCTTACAAAGAATAAGTCCTGGGGTCGATTTGCTCGACTAAAGGCGTTGCTCCAGCATCGCCACAGTCAAATGACTGAAACAAGGAAAAGAGTAAGAGAGTATATATATATTTATATATGGGGCGTCCAGTTAGCCGGACATCGCTTCTCTCGTCTCTCGATATTTTTTTTGTCTTCTATTTATTTTATATCCTTTCAAAATTTCTCCCAGGCGTTACCCATTACAGTTCGTTTTGGTCTAATGGCCCTAAACGTCTGTATTAGTCGATCGTTTACTTTCGTACGTCCATTCTGGTGTCGTTTGTTTGTTCGAAGCCCTAACTCTCCACAAATTTTCTATTTTCAAAGTTTCTAGATGCTGCTGTCTTGTGAAGTTTTCCTGTCTTGTCGTTAAAAGCACGAAACAGGTAGTAACAAACAGTCGACAACTGAGGAGGAATTTGACTTCTTTTGGTATTTTGTCCCCTACTTGTCTCTTGTTGTCTGTTTACGTATTTTTCGCTCGTTTGTGATGTCCTGAACTTAATGTGTATTTTTTTTTAATGTTATATATATATATATATATATATATATATATATATATATATAAAGTTGTAGTGTATTGTCAGCTTAATGTGACAATCCCAAGAAGGGAACACACTACTGCCGTTTAGCCCTAGGAAGCTGGACCGCTTCCTGTCGGCCTTGACACAATTACTGTGTCCTTAAGTTTGCGAGGGGAAGACAAGCTCCTCCACCCAGCCTAGCCAGCATTCAGGGACATGTTTCTGAGTCTTTGCTCGTCATCAGCCTGAAGTAGCTTACCAGCTGGTTAAAGAAGCCTGTTTAGCTCTCGCAAACTTATATAATCATAGTGAAGTTTATTCACTGATCAGCAAAATTAGAAATATAATATTTCTAAATCTCTCAGAGAGATTTAAGCAGTAGTGGAGCGATAAAGTTGTAGTGTAATGTCAACTTAATGTAACAATCCCAAGAAGGGAACACACACACACACACATATATATATATATATATATATATATATATATATATATATATATATATATATATATATATAAACCAACATGGCAGTCCCAAAATTAGGACGAAAGCTGCCGTGAATTAGCTCCAAGAAGCCATCGCCTCTAGCTAGCTATGTGACACACGAAACCTGTGTCCTTTATAACCTTCGAACAGGGGAGGTCAGCAGTGTCCCCCTGCTGGTTTGGCATCTGCAGACTAGTTTCAGGGTGTTGCCCCTTGTCAGGACACAGGTTTCGTGTGTCACATAGCTAGCTAGAGGCGATGGCTTCTTGGAGCTAATTCACGGCAGCTTTCGTCCTAATTTTGGGACCGCCATGTTGGCTTGGCGATAACTATTAATTTCCAGTACCGCTGTCGTAGTCTCCTTTAGAGAGACTTAGAAATATTAATAACTCTATATATATATATATATATATATATATATATATATATATTCTTTTTTATTTTAATTTGTTTCAGTCATTTGACTGCGACCATGCTGGAGTACCGCCTTTTAGTCGAAGAAATCATCACCAGGACTAATTCTTTATAAGCCTGGTACTTATTCTATCGATCACTTTTGCCGAACTGCTATGTTACAGGGACGTAGGAACACCAACATCGGTTGTCAAGCGCTGGTGGGGGAACAAACACAGGCACAAAGACGCACACACACACATAAATATATACTCACACACACACACAGATATATGAAGAGCGAAGGCTTGAAACGTCAAAGACTTTCTCTATTCCCGAGCGTTAAACTAACATCCGTTTGTTGTTTACATCACCTGTCTTCGTCTGTTGTTTTTTTCGTAAATTCTCCCATATATATATATACATATATATATATATATATATATATATATATATATATATATATATATATATATATATATATATGCGAGTAAAAATAAATACAAAAAAAGGGGTTTTGTATGATTGTGTATAGAGGAATATATTATTTTGTTTAAAAGAGTTCCAACACTGTCTGTTTTTTATGTTTTATTTATATTCCTGCAAAACCAATGTGGGATATAGAATATGGAATATACAATATATAATATAATATACAATATATAATATAAAATTAAAATGGATGGTACAATGAAATGAAGTATTGAATGTCTTATTGAATATATGGAATATGTCTTATTGAATAGATGAAATATTGAGTGTTCAATATAAAGGATTAAATATATAAAGGCGAATACGTATTTTCTATACCTTGTGGTATTTCATCATGGCCGGTATGACAGACTTTAACAGACATA
>NC_142938.1:63959565-63989565 GCF_046866305.1 Octopus bimaculoides | reverse complement strand
ATGTGTATTTTCATACACTGTTTTTAACACTGTTTTTAACAATTTCACCTTAATATGACAATCAGTATGTAACACTACAAAGTTCATACAAAGCTTTATACTTTAAATATATTTTATCATCAAAGAATGTATATATGCATTTTAATACTCAGACTGTTTTTTAACATTTTTTATTATTCTCAAAGACTTTTGATAATCTTTTTCTAAAAAAGTGAAACCGGTTAAGTAAATAAATATTTTTTTAAAATAAGTGCATTTTCAAACCTTCTTTCATATATATATATATATATATACATATATATATATATATATATATATATATATATATATATATATATATATATATATATATATATATATATATATAAAATATATACATATATAATATATATATTTATATATATATATATATATATAATTATATATATATTTACATATATATATAGAGAGAGAGAGAGATATATAGAGAGAGAGAGAGATATATAGAGAGAGATAGAGAGAGAGAGATAGAGAGAGAGGGAGGGAGAGAGAGATACATATGTATGTATATACGTGTGTATGTATGTACGAATGTATGTATGTATGTATATATGTATGCATGCATGTATCTGTGCGGGAATGAATTCAAAGCAATAAACCAATTTTTTACACACACACACACACACACACAACTCCCACGACAAACAACGACGAAAAGGGGAAGTTGCAACATTCATGCCTCCGAGCCATAGCACATTAATAAAGCATTATAAACTTTAGACGACCTCAGCTGAAACCAGGTCAAACCATTAAAACGACATCGAGGAGGAGTTTATGAATCACGACCATTTCCAATTTCCCATTTTTGCAACCTACGTTTATCTTCTGCTTCTTTCAGTTATTGAGGTGTGGCCATGCTGGAGCACCACCCCGATGGCTTTTAGTCGAACAAATCAATATCAGTACTTTCTTTTATTCGTTTATTCTTTTACTTGTTTCAGTCATTTGACTGCGGCCATGCTAGAGCACAGCCTTAAAGGGATTTTTAGCCGAATAAATCGAACCCAGGACTTATTCTTTGTAAGCCACAACCATAAACACACACACACACAAACAAACACACACAGAGACACACACACATACACAGGGTGTGAGGGGTAAATTGACATCATATTATGTTTTTAATTTCATGCATGCAGACTGTTTTTTATTTTGTCGACTACACAGTATAGTAGGGGCAGTTGGGCACTGTCTGAAAGAAAAACAGCACCATGACGCAATTCATTCTGCCAGAAATTTAGAAACAACATGCTGTACTGCTTGGTATTCGAGCCGGAGGCTACAATACGAACATTTCAGAGTGTTTGGCTGTCAATCTGAGGACAGTACAATCTGAGGTCATGTACCGAGAGTGATAAAAACCAAACACCCAGTCAACATCATGGTGTTTGGAGTGATCACTAGTGATGACGACGTTATGCTTCCATTCTTCTTCCCACACGGCCTCAGACTCAACACAGAGGCCTACATCAAGTGGAAGAGGTGGTGCTGCCCTGGGTCAAGAGGGTGGCTGCTGAAAGACCCTATATCTGGTAACAGGACCCTGCACCATGCCACACAAGCAGAACTCAGTCATGGATGTCAGACTATTTCTGCGAGCACATCACCTCTAACATCTAACCACATAACTCCCCAGACTTGCAACCTCCTTGATTATTATGTGTGGGACACAGTTGAGCGAGAGACCAACAAAACTCCCTGTAACATCAAAAATGAACTGAAGGCAGTATTCACCAACTTAAACAAAGAGACCGTCCAGAAGAGTTGCAGGAGATTCCGAAGTCGTCTGGAGGCCGTAATGGGGATTTTATTGAATAAATTTACTCTTTAGTATTTCAAGATATTTTAATGCAACTTTAGTAAACATACGTTAAAATGAGATGTCAGTGTTATTTTCATTTTTGCGTAATTTAGATGACAATATATTCGCCGCACCCTGGGCTTCTTTCAGTTTCCGTCTACCAAATCCACTCACAAGGTTTTGGTCGGTCCGAGGCTACAGTCGAAGACACTTACCCAAGGTTCCACGAAATGGGACTGAACCCATAATCACGTTGTTGGGAAGGAAACTTCTTACCACAAAACCACGCCCGTGTTTTTTTTTTCCTTAATTATTTTTTGTCTTTTCTATTTTTGTTACTTTTTAAAGTCTCTTACTTATTCGATCGGTTTGTTTTGCCGAACCGCTAGGTAATTGGGACGTAAGCAAACAAACGCCAGTTGTCAAACTTTGGTGGCAGACAAACACAAAGACGCACGCGCACTCACACTCACACACACACACACACACACACACACACACACACACACACACACACACACACACACATACACACACAAAGATTTACATTTATATATTCGACGAGCTTCCACACAGCTCCCGCCAACCAAATCCACTCACAAGGCATTATTCGGCCCGGGGTTATAGGAGGAGACACTTGCCAAAGGTACCGAGCAGTGGTTCTGAACCCGAAATCACACAGCCAACCATGGCTGCGACGAGGCAAACCAGACAAATACAACTCTGAATTTAGAGTGTTTAATATTGCTCTTAGTATATCTCCGCCGAGGTCGACTTTGTCCCTTCTCTTTGAAGGTCGATAAAACAAGTACCGATTTGAATTCATTAAGTAAAGACGGGCGAAACGTTGCTATGCATTTCACTCAGAGTGCTAACGATTCTGTCAGCTCGCAGCCCAACTATCAATGAATTATTGCAAGCGTTTCTACTCTCTCTCTCTCTCTCTCTCTCTCTCTCTCTCTCTCTCTCTCTCTCTCTCTCTCTCTCTCTCTCTCTCTCTCTCTCTCTCTCTCTCGCTTTCTCTCTCACTTTGTCTCATGCTAACGAGACATGCTACCATCTCGCCATCATAACAATGATAATAACACAGTTCTATATTTAAGAGATGAGGAATTATGTACATTATTTACATTATTTACATTTGATGGATATTTGTCGTCATCTTGTTTGCTGTTGACACAACCTTTCGGTTGATATACCCTCCAGCCTTCATCAGGTGTCTTGGGGAAATTTCAAACCTGGGTTCTCATTCCTAAGGTATTTTTTCGATGTTGTTGTTATTATTATTATTATTATTATTATTATTATTATTATTACTATTCAGGTCACTACCTGGAATCGAACTCGGAATCTTGGGGTTAGTAGCCCGCGCTCTTAACCACTACGCCACGAGCATATGGCGTAGTGGTTAAGAGCGTGGGCTACTAACCCCAAGATTCCGAGTTGGTTCCAGAAGAAGAAGAAGAAGAAGAAGAAGAAGAAGAAGAAGAAGAAGAAGAAGAAGAAGAAGAAGAAGAAGAAGAAGAAGAAGAAAAACAACAACAACAACAACAACAACAACAACAACAACAACATCGAAAAATACCTTAGGAATGAGAACCTAGGTTTGAAACTTCTCCAAGACACCTGATGAAGGCTGGAGGGTATATCAGCCGAAAGGTTGTGTTAACAATAAACAAGATGAGGACAAATATCTGTCAAATGTAAATAATGCAAATAATGATAATAATGGTTTCAAATTTCTGCACAAACCCAGCAATTTTAGGGAGGGGTTTAGTCGATTAAATCGACCCCAGTTTTCAATTGGTAAATTTACCGATCCCGAGAGGATGAAAGGCAAAGTCGACATCAGCAGAATTTGAACTCAGAACATAAAAACGGATGAAATGCTGCGAACCATTTTGTCCGGTATGTTAACAATTCTGCCATCTCACCACATAACAAACGATAATGATATTAAAAACTGGAAATGTGCGTGCACGTGTGCGTGCATGTACATATGTGTGTGTGTGTGTTTGAGCTTGTGTTTGTCTTCCTAACGCATGATAACCGGTGTCGGTTTGTCTACATCTCGGTAGCGTAGCGATTCGGCAAAAGAAACCGGTAGAATAAGTACCAGACTTTAAAAAAAGAATTAGTACTATTTGTTGGAGTAAAACTCTGCAAGGCGGTGCTCCAGCATGGCCGCAGTCCAATGTCCGAAGTAAATTAAATGCAAAAAAAAAAACAGAAACGTAATATTACATCCGTTTCCTGTTGTTGTTGTTGGCACTCCGTCGCTTACGACGACGAGGGTTCCAGTTGATCCGATCAACGGAACAGCCTGCTCGTGAAATTAACGTGCAAGTGGCTGAGCACTCCACAGACACGTGTACCCTTAACGTAGTTCTCAGGGATATTCAGCGTGACACAGAGTGACAAGGCTGACCCTTTGAATTACAGGCACAACAGAAACAGGAAGTAAGAATGAGAGAAAGTTGTGGTGAAAGAGTACAGCAGGGTTCGCCACCATCCCCTGCCGGAGCCTCGTGGAGCTTTAGGTGTTTTCGCTCAATAAACACTCACAACGCCCGGTCTGGAAATCGAAACCGCGATCCTATGACCGCGAGTCTGCTACCCTAACCATTGGGCCATTGCGCCGCCAGTCCTGTTGTGTTAAAGACTGAAATATGACTTTCATTTTCCATTGGAAACACCCTTTCACTTTTTTCTTTGTTATACAAACTCTTTCGTATTTTAATCAGGAAACTTGTTTGATTATGAAATGAGACTAAAATTTTCTGTACAAAAATCTACAGAAATGTAAAAAGGAAGTTGACCTCTAGCACAGTAAAAGTGCACCATGTCACCGTATGAGTTTTCTTCCCTGCAAAGTGCTAAATGTTAAAGATAACATGTAGATCTCCGTCTTTCTCTCTGTTGCTCCATGGATGTAAGTGTTTAACTTGTCAAAAACGAATGTGAAAGTACTTTTCTAAAAATCTGTGTTTTCCTAAAAAACAAATTATCGGTTTCAAATTTTGGCAGAAGGCCAGCATTGGGGTTGATGTAGTCGATTTACGCCTCTCCTCCGAACTTACTGGTCTTATGCCAACATTTGGAGCCATCTCTGTTAGCATTCCATTTGTCACAGTATGTGTTTGTATTTTACACTTCACGGGAAATCGAAAACATTCCGTTTCAAAGGAAAATCGAGAAGCGAAAACTGTTTTCCTTTGAAAAAGAAAAGTGGAAGTTTTTTTTTTCCCCCCACTTCACCAAAAGAAGGTTAAAGTCCTGGGGCACAAAGAGAAGATTTTATTTATATTTTCAATATAATCGCAAGCATAGCTGTGTGGTTAAAAAGTTCGATGTGCAACGGCATGCTTTTGGATTCAGTCCCACTGAACAGCACCTTGAGCAAGTGTCTTCAACAATTGCCCTGCGATGGCCAATACATTGCCACTGAATTTGGTAAGCGGAAACTGAAAGAAGCCCGTCGTGTCTTATATATATATATATATATATGTGTGTGTGTGTGTGTGTGTGTGTGTGTGTGTGTGTGTGTGTGTGTGTGTGTGTGTGTGTGTGTGTGTATGTGTGTGGGGGGTGTTTATATATCAATATGTTTATATATATATATGCATGTATGTTTATATATATATATATATATATATGTATGTATATATATGTATATATATGTATATATCTATGTATGTGTGTGTGTGCGTCTGTCTGTCTGTTTGTTTGCCTGTCATCCAACATTGCTTAATAACTTTTGGGAAGGGGGGGCTAGTCGATTAGATCGACCGCAGTACGCAACTGGTACTTAATTTATTAACCCCGAAAGGATGAAAGCAATGTCGACCACGGCGGAATTTGAACTCAGGACGTAAAAACAGACGAAATACCCCTAAGCATTTCGCCCGGCGAGCTAACATTTCTGCCAGCTCGCGGCCTTGGAACGGATGTAATATTACCGCTTTTTAAAAATACCTTTTACTTGTTTCTGTCATAAAGGGTTTTATACAGTTCTATATTTAAAAGATGAGGAATTATGTACATTATTTACATTATTTACAATTGACTGATATTTGTCCTCATCTTGTTTGTTGTTAACACAACGTTTCGGCTGATATACCCTCCAGCCTTCATCAGGTGTCTTGGGGAAATTTCGAACCTAGGTTCTCATTCATAAGGTATTTTTCGATGTTGTTGTTGTTATTCTTCTTCTTCTTATTATTATTATTATTATTATTATTATTATTATTATTATTCAGGTCTACTAACCTCAAGATTCCGAGTTCGATTCCAGGCAGTGACCTGAATAATAATAATAATAATAATAATGATGATGATGATGATGATGATGATGATGATGATGATGATGATGATAATAATAATAATAATAATAATAATAATAATAACAACAACAACAACATCGAAAACTACCTCAGGAATGAGAACCCTTGTTCGAAATTTCCCCAAGATACCTGATGAAGACTGGAGGGTATATCAGCCGAAACGTTGTGTTAACAACAAACAAGATGAGGACAAATATCCGTCAAATGTAAATAATGTAAATAATGTATATAATTCCTCATTTCTTAAATATAGAAATGAATGCTAATAATGATAATAGTAATAATAATAACATCGAAAAATACCTTAGGAATGAGAGCCTAGGTTCTAAATTTCCCCAAGAGACCCGATGAAGGCTGGAGGGTATATCAGCCGAAACGTTGTGTTAACAACAAACATGATGAGGACAAATATCCGTCAAATGTAAATAATGTAAATAATGTATAAAGAGTTTTAGTAGACAAATGAACCCCAATACCAATTTTCTATTTTAAGTTTCGTTCTTATTCTACTGGCTTCTTTTGCTGAATCGCTACGCTACCGGGACGTAGACAAACCGACAGCGTAGATAAACCAACACTAGCACAAAGACACACACAAACACACACACACACACACACACACACACTTCCAGTTTTATTACTATTATTGTTGATAAAGCCGGTAAGCTGGCAGAACAGATAGCACACCGGGCAAAATGCTTTGCGGCATTTCGTCCATCTCTACTTCACGAATTCAAATTCCGCCGAGGTCGACTTTGGCTTTTATCTTTTCTGGGTCGATAAATTAAGTACCAGTGAAACACTGGGATCGATGTAATCGGCTAATCCCCTTCGCCCAAATTTCAGGCCTTGTGCCTTTAGTAGAAAGTATAATTATTGTTGTTGTTGTTCTTCTTCTTCTTCTTGTTCTTCTTCTTCTTCTTCTTCTTCTCCTTAAGGCGGCGAGGTGGCAGTATTGTTAGCACTCCGGACAAAATGCATAGTGGTATTTCGTCCGTCTTTATGTTTTGATTTCAAATTCCGCCGACGTCGACATTGCCTTTCATTCTTTTGGGATCGATACAATAAATACCAATGAAGCACCCTGGTCGATGTAATCGACTAGCCCCCCCCCTCACCCCACCCACACATACACACCAATAGTGCTGGCCTTGGGCCAAAATTGGAAACCATTATTTAAGGCGGTATTTAGCAGCATTTCATCCGGCTATATTTAATGAATTCGGTCTCTGCCAAAGTCGACTTAGCCTTTCATCTTGTTGGAATCGATAAAATATGTATCACTTGATCACTGGGGTCGATGTAATCGACTTAGCCACTTCCCTGAAAATACTGGCACTGCGCCGAAATTTCAAGCGAATCGTTTGTTTTTTTAGGAAAACACAAACTTTTAGAAAAACGGGAAACGGATGTAATATTACCGTTTTGTTTTTAAATACCATTTACTCGTTTTAGTCATTGGACTGCAGCCATGCTGGGGCACCACCTCGGAGGGTTTTAGTTTCTGTCGACCAAATCCACTCACAAGGCTTTAGTCGGTCCGAGGTTATAATAGAAGGCACTTGCCGAAGGTGCCACACGCAGTGGAACTGAACCCGGAACCGTTTCGTTGGTAATATTTATCTTATCTTATATATATATTACTCTTTTGGTCTTTTACTTGTTTCAGTCATTTGACTGCGGCCATGCTGGAGCACCGCCTTTAGTCGAGCAAATCGACCCCAGGACTTATTCTTTGGAAGCCTAGTACTTATTCTATCGGTTTCTTTTGCCGAACCGCTAGGTTACGGGGACGTAAACACACCAGCATAGGTTGTTAAGTGATGTTGGGGGGGGGGGGGGGGAACAAACACAGACAGACACACACACACACTCACTCACATATACACACGCGTAGAAGCGGCTGTGTGGTAAGAACACATGGCTCCGGGTTCAGTCTCAGTGCATGGTACATTGGGCAAATGTCTTCTACTATAGCCTCGAGCCGACCAGAGCCTTGTGAACGGATTTGGTAGACGGAAACTGAAAGAAGCCCGTCGTAAATATATATATATATATATGGGGGGAGTGTGAGTGTGTGTGTGTGTGTGTGTGTGTGTGTGTGTGTGTGTGTGTGTGCGTGCGTGTTTGTTTGTTTGTGTGTGTGTGTATGTGTGTGTGTGTGTGTGCGCTTGATAACCGATGCTGAAAAAGGCCTGTCGTGTATATATGTATGTGTGTTTGTGTT
This sequence comes from Octopus bimaculoides, assembly GCF_046866305.1. NCBI lineage: Eukaryota > Metazoa > Mollusca > Cephalopoda > Octopoda > Octopodidae > Octopus > Octopus bimaculoides. Next base: position 63,981,155 of record NC_142938.1, on the reverse strand, counting down.
TGTGTGTGTGCTTGTGTTTGTGTGTGTGTTTGTGTTTGTGTGTGTGTTTGTTCCCCTACCATCTCTTGAAAACCGATGTTGGGCGTGTTTACCTCCCAATAACTTAGCGGTTCAGCAAGGGTGAAGAATAGAATAAGCACTAGGCTGACAAAGATAAGTCCAGGGGTCGATTTGTTCGACTAAAGGCGGCGCTCCAGCATGGTCGCAGTCATATAGATGACGCAAGTAAAAGACATAAAAGGAAAATAAAACACACGCACACACACACACACACACACACACACACACACACATATATGTATGCATATATATATATTGTATTCATATATATATATATATATATATATATATATAAGGGAGAACTCACAAAAAAAAACAAAAGACGAAGACAGGTGGTGTAGAAAACAAACAGATGTATTAGTTTAACGCTCGGGAAGTGAAAAAGTCTTTAACGTTTCGAGCCTACGCTCTTCCACAGATAGGAAACTAATTATATATATATATATTCTACTTGTTTCTTTCTGTGTTCTCTCCTGGTTTCTTCATATATATATATATATATATATATATATATATATATACGATGGGCTTCTCTGAGTTTCCGCCTACCGAATCTACTTACAAACCCGAAGCTATGGTAGAAGACACTTTCCCAAGGCGTCGCGCCGACGTACTGAACCAGGAACGTGACGGTTTCGGAAACAAACTTACTACACAGTCACGCCTGCGCCTTTTATCTATGATAGAATCAGTAAATAAATGCATGGCAGAGTTGAGTTGAATAAAAACACGTGGCCACGTAGTTAAGTGCTGCAGTCACGATTGCAAGGTTCTTCGAAAAAGGGAAAGTGTATTCCTTTTGTGTAAATAAATTTGTTTGAATGGAGAAATAAACTGAAAGTACTTTCCATCCCAAAAGTGAAAGTATTTTTCATCAACAACAGAAAGTGAAAGTTTTCAGCTTTTTTGTTTCTTTTTCATGTTTTTCATAGCCGTCTTAGAGAGCATTTATGCTACTTTGATATATCTTCAATACAATCTTTTAAATTTGTGCGTGCGTGGTTTATTTCATTCTATTTTCAGACAATATTTTTAATAATTTACTTCGACGTTTTCATTTTTTTTTTCAGGGGAAGCTACTCATAGGAACTTAACTTTTGGAGTTATTTCCCTTCCATACATCGTCCTCTGTGTGTGTTTGTGTGTCTGTGTGTGTGACAGAGAGAGAGAGAGAGAGAGGCAGCGAGAGAGAAGCAGATAGAGAGATGCAGAGAGAGAGAGAGAGAGAGGCAGCGAGAGAGAAGCAGATAGAGAGATGCAGAGAGAGAGAGGCAGAGAGAGAGAGAGGCAGAGAGAGAGAGATGCAGAGAGAGAGAGAGAGAAAGGGACAGAAATAGAGAGAGAGAGAGAGAGAGAGAGAGAGAGAGAGAGAGAGAGAGAGAGAGAGATAGAGAAAGGGACAGAAATAGAGAGAGAGAGAGAGAGAGAGAGAGAGATAGAGAGAGAAAGGGACAGAAATAGAGAGAGAGAGAGAGAGAGAGAGAGAGAGAGAGAGAGAGAGAGAGAGAGGGAGAGAGATAGAGATAACAGTGAGAGAGATATAGATAAACTTGGAAATGAATGCGTGATGTTCAATCAAATAGTAACAAATAATATACTCTTTTACTTGTTTCAGTCATTTGACTGCGGCCATGCTGGAGCACCACCTTTAGTCGAGCAAATCGACCCCAAGACTTATTCTTTGTAAGCCTAGTACTTATTCTATCGGCCTCCTTTCCCGAACCGCTACGTGAGGGGAACATAAACACATCGAGCATTTTGAAATGTTAAGATAGAATGCGATTATATTGGAGCATCGCTTTGAACGGAATTTGGTAGGTTTCTGTCGTCATAATATATATTTGTATCTGATTTGTATTACATCGGTGACTGCAGAGTTCACAATTTGCAAAACACAAATGGATCCAATGTAAACACACAATCACCTCTATGTGTGTGTGTGTGTGTGTGTGTGTGTGTGTGTTTGTGTGCGCATGTTTGTGTTCTTCTATGTGTCTAAGTATGGCGTTATGAGTGTATGTACGTGTGTGAGCATGGATGGGTGGGTTGATGGGTGTGGGTGTACTTATATGTGTGTGTGTGTGTGCGTGTGTTTGTCCGTGCGTACGCGTGTGTATCCCTCACTTAGGCTGTCACTTCCAGTTTGATTTTTAACTTGCAAGGGAGGTAACTGTCATCTACAATAACTAGAATATTTAAAATCAGGACTTTTACATGGAAACATTTTTATTCTTCATGTAAATGTAACCATTTTTAGAATCCAACAGATACGTCGACCATAAAATTGTAGCAACATCCATTTGTTTGCGACCGAATGTATTACACGTTGCATTATTATGAAACAGAAATGGCAGCATTTTAGAGAAAATATTTTTGGTGTTTGTAGTTATTTCCCTTTACATGAAGCTCAAATACTGTCTCACTCGAACTTGGATTAAATATAAATTATCAATGGATATATTTGAATCGATATAATCGATTACATAAGATTGGTTGATTGAGATTATAAATGGGGATTATAAAGCAAAAACTCCTTTCTCTGGAAGTCTTTTATTTGTTTGAGTCTTGAACTGCGGCCAAGCTGTAGCACCGGTTTGGAAAGTTTTAGTCAAACAAATCGAGCATAGGGCTTGTTGTTTTAAAGTCTAGTACTCCTTCTGTGGGTCTCTTGTGCGAAACCGTTAAGTTATGGGGACGTAAACACACCAACACCGGTTGGTGCGCACATACACACAGACACACATACATACATACATACATACATACATACATACATACATATATATATATATATATATATATATATATATATATATATATATATATATATATATATATACGTCTACCAAATCCACCCACAAGGCTTTGGTCGGCCCGAGGTTATTGCAAAAAACACTTGCCCAAGGTGCCACGCAATAGGAACCATGTGGTTGGGAAGCAAGCTTTTCACCACACACAGCCATGCCTGCGCCTATACTGTCGGTCTCTTTTTAGTAGAACCGCTTATTTACAAGGACGTAAACAAACCAGCAACGGTTGTAAAGCGGTAAGAGGACAGATACTAAACACACGCACACACACACACACACACACACACACACACACACAAGTACACATATATATGAGTGTGTATATGCATGCTGTATATATGCATGCATGCACATATGCATCCGAAGGGTTTGGTCGGCAAGGCTATAATCGAAGATTCTTGCCCGAGGTGCCATGCCGTGGGACTAAAGTGAAAGTCATGTAGTTGGGAAGCAAATTCCTTACTGCACGGCCAATACCTCAACCTGTATGCAATAAATCTAGTAGTAGTAGTAGTAGTAGTAGTAGTAGTAGTAGTAGTAGTAGTAGTAGTAGTAGTAGTAGCAGCAGCAGCAGCAGCAGAAACACAGCGGCAACAGCAGTAGCAACAGTAGTAGTTGCAACAGTAGTAGTAGTAGTAGTAGTAGTAGTAGTAGTAGTAGTAGTAGTAGTAGTAGTAGCAGCAGCAGCAGCAGAAGCAGTAGTAGTAGTAGTAGTAGTAGTAGTAGTAGTAGTAGTAGTATTTATAGGAAAGAATTTTTGCGAGGGGGTCGAGAGAAGAATGTCAGAAAATTCACACGATCTAACTTTTTTTCCCTCATAACTTTCAGGAAGATGGATATCTTTTAATGAAAATTTATACAAATCCCTTTCAGAAATTACGATGATGAAGAAATTTGTGGGGAAACTTTTTTACAGGATTTCTCCATTTTTTTAAAACCACAGCCTTCGAAATGATGGATTGGTGGGGAGCATCTTTGTTGTATGAAAAAATGTTTTGTCAACTCCTTTTTTTTTTTACACCCCACCTCCCTCATCATCCCACTCCGGACCTATATTTGCCAATTTTTTTTTTTTGCACTTCAAAACCTTGGGAAGAGCATTTTCAGTAAAAAAAAATATATATTTTCAGAGGGAAAAGTGATTTAAGGGCGATTTGGTTGTTGTTTCTAGCACATCCAAAGACAACTCTCCTCGTTTCTTTATCACTCTCCCATGAATTAATGTTTTTCAATATTTTTTTCCCCCATAAATACTTTTATATGCTATAAAAAAGAAAATTTGAGAAATTATTAAATTTTAAATTCCTCTCTGCGTTGTTAGACAGCGCCCCATCGATTTGATTTCTAACAGACTTGATAGAAAGGGAGGTAACTGCAATTGCTAAACCCTTATTTCAAGGGGCGTAACTCTAATATTATTGCAGCTCGGAACATTTGAGCTTTCATTCAGACGCGGGCGCGTGTTCGTGTATAGTGTGTGTATGCGCGCGCACGTGCGTGCGTGTATATGTCTGTCTGTACGTACACACACACACACGTATGTATGTATGTAAGCATTGTGTAAATTAAATGCCGCAAAGCAACTTGTCCGGCGTTCTAACGATTTTTTTCTACTCTAGGCCTGAAATTTGGGAGGAGGGGGCTAGTCGATTACATCGACCCAGTACGCAACTGGTACTTAATTTATCGACCCCAAAAGGATGAAAGGCGAAGTCGACCCCGGCAAAATTTGAACTCAGAACGTAAAGACAGACGAAATACCACTAAGCATTTCGCCCGGCGTACTAACGTTTCTGCCAATTCGTCGCCTTTGCGTGAGAATTAATAATAAAAACTAGCTGAACCCGTGAAAAATTAGAGCATAAACAATGGATGAAAATACATGATTATGATAACAATGATTATGAGATAGAATCAATAAACAGTTACCGTGCTAATTTGATTGCTCGAAGTGTGAAATAGATTGCTCCAAAACGAATTTGAATGCTCGAAACAAAACACTTCCTCGCATTCCGACTAATTTGAATGTTTTCGATGAGCATTTTAATTTCAATGTTGTAAATGCTAAATTCTTTGACAGAAGTGTGAATTTGTATGATCGAAAAACGAATTTGAATGACTAACTTCATGGCGCTAATTTTTTTCATGACTTTGATTGACCCAATTATCAAATTGAATGACAAACGTCCGAAAATGACTGCATGAACCTATTATAACTTAGTGCTAGAGATGGCGCCTCATGATAATGTTAGTTGCGTATGGAATTAAATAACCGATCTCTTTTTACATATATTTTAACATCCCATACAACTTCGATGTATTTTCTTCCCGTTGTATTATATATATAAAAAAAAACAACACAATTTTTTTATATGTATTTACATACAGAACAACAGAAATTGTTAACAGAATTTTGAGTTTTGCACAACAAGGGAAGTAATTCAATATACGCTTTTAATTATATTGGAGTTCTGTCCCTTGAACCTCAGAACTTCTTCACGAGCATTGGAAATAGATTTAATTTGCTGATGAAGGGCTGCAAAAAAAAGAAGGAAAAAATATGAAAAAAGAAAAAATAAGAAGGAAAAAATATGAAAAAAGAAAAAAAAAGAGGAAAAGAAAAGTGGATTCACGGAAGGACTTTCAGAAACTGACGTCCTGGGAAGTGAAAAAAACGATTCAGGTTTATGTGAAGCCTGATGGGTAAGGTAAATTCAATGATACAATATGAGTGATGAGGGAATGTGTGATGAGTGAGTCAGAAATACTTCAGATGGCACGTGACCAACATGTCCGAAGAACAGAAGCCTCTACAAAGAAGGTATAGAGAAGATAAAGAGGGATGACAGCAAAATAGATCTCTGGGACAGAGAGAGGGGAGAGAAGGAGGACGAGAGGGAAAGAGAAAGAGAGAGAGAGAGAGAGAGACAGACAGACAGACAGACAGACAGACAGACAGACAGACAGACGGACGGAGAGAGATAGCGAGGGACAGGTGGAGATAGAAGCAGATAGATTGAGGAAGACAGAGAGGGAGAAGAGACAGAGAAACAGATAGGCAGATAGATAGAGAGCGGATGAGAGAAAGAAAGAGAGAGAGAAGAGAGAAAGAGAGACGAGAGAAGAGAGAAAGAGAGACGAGAGAAGAGAGAAAGAGAGACGAGAGAGAGAGAGATTGAAGAGTTTGGTGAGAATAAGAACTAGTTTTGTGGAAGGAGAGCGTTCTATGAGGGTAGTGGCAGGGACATTGCGACGGCCGGTGGCTTTGTTTGTTTGAAGCGACTGAAGTTAATTTCGCACGTGACCAATGAAGTGGAAAAGAATAAATTTGGAAGGTATTTAATTAGTGTGTGTAGTGTGGGGTTGATCGCAAAAGTGAAGGTTTTCTTCAAAGAAGTTCTACTTAGAAATGAGAAGTGAAGCGATGGGCGAGGGTGGTTGTCGAGAAGTTTCTAGGGATCCCTTTGACAAAGTCGCCGTAAAAATCGGGTTGCAGTTAGGAAGGCAGGAGGGTCGCTGGTTGTGCAGTAACAGGAAGAATTGTATGGCTAGATTTTTTTGTCGTCTGAGGTAGCCTTTGAGTTTGCCAATCTCCTTCCATCCCCTCCGTCGGACCTCAGGCTTACACCGCAGAGCCAAAAGTACTGTCCCCATAAAAGCGACGGCAGGAGTGAACCCCAAGCTTACCCCCCACAACTATGATATTGCTTTGAGGTGCAGATTATAATGGCCTTTTGCAGGAAGGGAGTGGCGGATATTGGTAAAAGCCGTTTATTTTAAGCTTTTCCGTATGCGCTGATTTTTCCTTGTCTGAACAACTGCGACGTAGTTATGAATGAAGAACTTAAGAGTTTTGATTGTGCGTGGGATATGGAGAAACATATCTAAGAGGATAAACAAACAGAGGTATATCCAATACCATACAACATAAATTCTTAACCTATTAAGTTTATCTCTGCCTCTAAAGGCTGTATCATAATTACAAATGGCAAACACACTTATCAGTAGATAAACACGGTGGGTTAATATGCAGTTTGTCATTGCAAAAAATGAAAGGAAAACGTCCTAAAACAAAATGAAAGTCAATTGCGATAGAAACCGGAAATTGCGATAGAAAGATGCTCGCTAAGACGAAATTTAGGCGTCAATGACGGACGAGTGATTATTTATTTAATTCATATGTTGAACATGTGCAGCGAAACAAATTTAGAGATCGTGAAAAACGATTCACGAATTGCATTTTGTACATCAATGACTTGTGTTTTCCAGTAAATATGATTGTTTTCATCTTATATATATAATATTTTATGATCCGCCGGGGGCGGATGGATGCACTCAACAGGTCGGGTGCCTCCGTGCACGAAAGTCGGCAGCATCTTTGGCCCGGTCTACTGAGGCATCGCGAGTCCTCAGCCCGGACCGAACAGCTTTCATGTTATAAGAAATATATGTACGTTCTCGTACTTTCATTTTCTTAGGACAATTTACTTTCACTGTTTTACTACGATAAACAGCATGCTAACCTAGACAGTGCTCTCACTTAATTAACAAATATAAGATAAGAAAAATATTTGCACCTCATCACACTTGCGCTCAAGAGTGACTTTCTCCCTCTTACTGCACATCTGGTTTTTGAAATGATAAGTGTCAATATCACTGAATAATCGTAAATACTAAGTGAAAGATCCTATTGCTGTCTATTGAACTGAATACAGTAAATATTTCTTGCAGGCCAACAGTGGGATGAAATGCAATGTTGAAACTGACTGGAAGGATTTGAATTTAGTAAGTAATAAACAAAAATTAATTACTACTCAACACAGTAATTAATTCATGTCAACCTACAGACCTGATAATCGTATATACTATTATCACAATAATATCACAATAAATGGTATTAAAATAATGGTTCCAAATTTTGCCACAAGGGCAGTAATTTGAAGGGGGTAGGTGAGTTGATAATATCGACTCCAGTGTTCAACTGGTACTTATTTTATCCACCCCGAAAAGATAAAAGGCAAAGTCGACTTCAGTGAGATTTGAACTCAGACGGACGAAATGCTGCTCGGGATTGTACGCAGCGTGCTAACGATTCTGCCAGCTCACCACCATAAGCTCTATTAAAATAATAGTAATAATAATGGTGCGACCGATTGATGCACTTAAAATTGAATTGAGTTTTTTTTTTCTTCTTTCTTCCTCTTTTCCGTCTTCTTTTCTTTTCTTTTTTCTCTTTCTTTCTTCACTCATGTTTGTGTTTTTCTTCGTTTTGGACTTGTATTTAATGTGGATTTATTTACGCAATTAAATACATATAATGGTTTCAAATTTTGGCAAAGGACCAGGAATTTTAGCGAGTTGGGGTTAGGTACATGATTACAAGTTTTATGATGTAGATTAGCATGTTTTCGAAATAACTAGGGATTGAAGTTAAACAACATTTCATATTATATATTTAAGAGGATTGAAAAAATTCGTTGATTAGTTATTACTACACGAATTAATACAGCCGCTTGCAAGAAGCAAATTAATTTTATAAATGTTTTCTCGGTGCAGCATAGTAAATGAGTTTGCTAATGTTTATATTGAGAGGAGAAAAAAATGTTTATAAATAGCGAAAAACAAATGTTTATCCAGAATCACAAATCTCTTTATGTTAGGTAATAACAAGGTATTCACAGATACGCTGTATGTGCTTTGTAAGTTATATTCACAAAAGTAATAAACGACTTATCTCCATGGTAACGATTTAGTGTTTCTTTTTTTTTTTTTTTTTTTCAAACAACTTGCAGATGCAAGTGCCACCAGTTGAAAGTTCGGCCTACTGGATGCTAGCAAGTTCATGGGGGTCATCAGGAGAGAATGCGCGCTGTTTCGGGGCCGACCTCCCGACGGCATCATTGCGCACCGGCCCCACCCGCTGAAATGCGGGACCGCTTGTTAGATTGACTGCTTATCAGGTTTCGTTGCTCATCGTCTCTTTTTCACCAAATCCAGTGGCTTGCCTTTTCCACTGTAGTCTGGATATCACCCATGGTGATATTCGCTTTGCGACGATGAGTTAGGCCTAACGAGAACAGACGCCTCACTCTGTGTCCAACGAATCCTCTACATTCGACTTCGATTGGAAAATGCTCCGCTTTCCAGCCTCAGTCTTCACATTCCACGAGGAAGAAAACAAAATGGGGAAGGTGAATTACGAAGATAACGAGTAATTTAAGAAGATTTTGTGGAAGATAATTATTATCGAGTCTCGAGGGAATAAGTATTTAAAAGAATAAATAAATATTTCAGAGAATATAAACCCTCACATAAGTAAAGTGTAATACAAAATCCCGTTATTATCTTGATGAGAATCACGTTGCCATCAAAGCAAAACTGTTATTTCATCTCTCCCACTGAAGGGGTTAAAGGCTAAGTCAACAACGGCAGCATTTAGATAAAATGTAATCGACTAGTCCTCACCTCTTAGAAACAAATCACATATTGTGCCAATAGGCTCAAGCGTGGCTGTATGGTAAGCAATTGGATTCCAAACTTCATGGCTCTGGGTTCAGTCCTATTGCATGGCACCTTGGACGGGTGATTTCTACTTATAGCCTCAGGCTGACCAAAGCCTTGTGAGTGGATTTGGTAGACAGTAACCGAAAGGCGGTGAGCTGGCAGAAACGTTAGCACGCCGGTCGAAATGGTTAGCGGTATTTCGTCTGCCGTTACGGTCTGAGTTCAAATTCCGCCGAGGTCGACTTTGCCTTTCATCCTTTCGGGGTCGATAAATTAAGTACCAGTTACGCACTGGGGTCGATGTAATCGACTTAATCCGTTTGTCTGTCCTTGTTTGCCCCCTCTATGTTTAGCCCCTTGTGGGCAATAAAGAAATAGGAAACCGAAAGACATTTGTCGTGTGTGCGTATATATATATATATATATATAAACTACCTGCATCAACTTGCTATAAAAGCAGGTATTAATTTTCAATTTTACCTTCTATTTATTCTTAGTGCAAGTTTTGAAGAGTGCAGTTCGATATAACAGTTATTTTTTTTTTCAAAGCAATAATGGAAGTGACAAAGGAACATATTCAGCATATTTTGCTTTATGAGCTCAATAAAGGCAACAATGCAAAGGAAAGTTCGAGGAATATTAATGCAGTAATATGGGGATCAGACAATAAGAGTAAACCAGTGTCAACGGTAGGTCCAGAAATTCCGAGCCGGAAATTACAGCCTAGAAGACGAGCCTCGTCCTGAAAGATCTGTAGAACTCGACGAGGACGGCCTGCAAACCCTGGTCGAACAAAATCCCATCGTAACTGTTGAAGAACTAGCAGAGAAGCTCGGATTTGGTTATTCAACCATTCATCGACACCTGTGTGCCATCGGAAAAGTCAGAAAATTGGGTCAATGGGTTCCTCACAAACTTTCCGAGTCTAATCGCGAGCAGAGAGTGAATTTGTGCTCTTCTTTGCTGCCACATCTCACGAATGAACCTTTTTTTTAACCAAATAGTGACTGGTGATGAGAAATGGGTTGTCTATGAAAATGTCCAGCGCCGAAGACAGTGGGTAGGGAAAGGAGAAACACCGGTACCCCAGACTAAAGAAGGTCTTCACCCACATAAGGTGTAATCTGTTTGATGGGATATGAAAGGTTTAGCCTACTTTGAACTTTTTAACCCAAACCAAACGATAACAAAGATCTTCTGCGAGCAGCTTGAATGGCTTAAATCAGTGCTAGCAGGAAAACGACCATCTTTGATTTCAAGACGAAAGGTGTTCTTCCATCAAGATAATGCTCAACCACATACAATGAGGATGACATTCCAAAGGCTGGAGCAATTTGAATGGGAAACGATGCCTCTCCTGCCATATTCACCGGACATTTCCCCATCTGATTATCATTTATTCTGCAGTCTTCAAAATCATTTGGGCGGAAAAAATATGAATTCTGTAGACGAGGTCAGAATAGTACTGGAGGAGTATTTTTCGTCACGGACAAGTGGATTTTGGAAGAGGGGACTTGTAAGTCAACCAGATAGATGGAAGAGCATTGTAGAAAATGAAGGAGAGTGTATTTTAGATTTAAAAAAAACTTAGTTTATCTTAATTTTGAAAGATAAAAGAAGTATAAAAAAACCCGCATTATTCATAGGATGACCCAATGTGTGTGTGTGTGTGTGTGTGTTTGTGTGTGTGTGTATAATTCACCACCACTTGACAACTGGTATTTATGTCTCCATAACTTAGCGGTTCGACATAAAAAAAAACGAAAAACGATAGAATAAATACAGGGCTTGAAAATATAAGCACTGGGGTCAATTCGTTCGATTAACATTCTTCAAGTTGGTGTCCCAGCATGGCAACAGTCTAATGCCTGAAACAAGTAAATGATAAAAGATGTTCTAGAAAGAATTTTAGTTGAGAGAAAGTAGCTGCTATTTCTAGCAGGTACTGTGACTATGTAATCGCCTTCAGTAAGATCTTCCTGTGTTGTTTGTTATTGGAAGATACTGCGTGTATTTCATAATTGGAACTTATCCCAACATTGTAAACAGCCAGTCTGTCCAAGTTAAAAACAGTTACATAACATTCATTAATAATGACTTGTCTTACTTCGTTTTAGATTCTTATTGATTCAATACCAACATTTACCTTACGTAACAGCCATTTCTTATATGTTACCATGGATACAGGTATCGTTTTATTTATCACGTCAGCCTTCTCATAAACTTAAGCTACCCTTTTTTTTTTTTACGAAGAAATAGCGTTATGTTTTTCGGTTTTGATCACAAACTGTGAGTATTAGCAACTGGAAAACTTCGGAAGCATTCGATCTTTAAACGTCAATGAAAATATAATACGAACGTATGAACGGTAGCTCATTTATTTGTATGATGGTGTAAAAGTTGATAGTTGCAATAGAGACATTAGTCTCTCTCTATCACCTTTCAACAAAGTTATATATTAAGAAACAGTAGAACAATTAACAACATAATAAAAGTAAGTTTTATTTTTGGTGATGCTTGGTTTTACAAATCCTGTGTTATTCAGCCTAGTAGTCGCTGGTTAACTTGTAATCAGCATCGGAAGGTTAAAAGCTTCGTTGAAGCATCTCAGAGGGGCAAGTTGTTGTCCCGTCGAAGGCATCGCGCTAAAGAGAGGGTTAGAAAGCGCGCGAAGCGCTTTAAGTACTGGTTTTTACTACGCATGCGCACTCGAGGGGCTTCCGGAAGGCAAGTCCCTTGCGCATGCGTAGATTGTACTTCCTTAGTGGCGGTCATAATTTCGCGCCACTACAATGGTTTTTAATTTAGGAACAAGTACGAGGATGTCGATAAAATGGAAATGGTGGTGGGGCTCAAGATCCTGACTTAGAATATCGATCTAGGAGGAATGACAGACAAAGCTGACCTCGGTAGAATTTGAACTCAGAACGTAAAGAGCCAGAAGAAATACTGCAAAACAATTTTTCCGACTATCTAACAATCCTGCCTGATCGCTGCCTTGGTTTATCTCTATAAGTCTTTGAATTATAGGTACAAGGTTCGAAATTTTGGAGGGAGGTGGAGGGAGGGGGGAAGCTAATCGATTACAACGATCTCAGTGATCGATTAGTACTTATTTTGCAAGATGTATACTCTCTTTACTCTTTTACTTGTTTCAGTCATTTGACTGTGGCCATGCTGGAGCACCACCTTTAGTCGAGCAAATCGATCCCAGGACTTATTCTTTGGAAAGCCTAGTACTTATTCTATCGGTCTCTTTTGCCGAACCGCTAAGTTACGGGGACGTAAACACACCAGCATCGGTTGTCAAGCGATGTAGGGGGGGGGACAAACACATACACACATACATATATATATACACACACATACATATATATATACATATATACGACGGGCTTCTTTCAGTTTCCGTCTACCAAATCCACTCACAAGGCTTTGGTCGGCTCGAGGCTATAGTAGAAGACACTTGCCCAAGGTGCCACGCAGTGGGACTGAACCCGGAACCATGTGGTTGGTAAGCAAGCTACTTTACCACACAGCCACTCCTACGCCTATGTATCGTGAAATTAAATCTTATTGACAAAGGCAGTATTTGAACTCAAAATAATAAGCCGGAAATAATGCTGCTAAGCATTCTGGCAGCTCGCTGCCTTAATCCATTTTTATAATGATTGGCAATGTTTCGGTATTAGTACATGACATCAGTCCTGAGTGAGTGTGTGTGTAAGTATGTGCTTGAATGTGTAAGTGTGTATCTTTGAGTGTGTAAGTGTGTGTCGTAGTGTGTGTCTGAGTCTGTGTGAGCATGTGTTTGACTCTCTCGTACTCTCTCTCTCTCTCTTTTTCAGTCTCTTATTTTCTCTCTCTCTCTCTCTCTCTCTCTCTCTTCCTTACATATGAGTACTTTTATGAGTTTATAAATTTTGATTTGTTTAAAATTATATGCAACAATTTATAGAAAACTTTATATTTGATATTTTAACGTAATTCTTAATTATTTTGAAAAGGTGCCAATCTAATGGATCAATGCTTAACATAAGCCAAAAGAATATGACAGAACGAATTAAATATATTACTATATTACTACATTAATTGAATTAACATATTTATCGAAGTATAAGATACACTTTCTTTTATTTTTAGATACAGCAAAAAATTTGCCCTGCATCAAATATGGCCGTATTATTACAGATGGGAATAAAGCGGTGAGCTGGCAGAATCGTTAGCACGCTGAGCAAAATGCTAAGCGCCATTTCGTCTGTCTCCACGTTCTGAGTTCAAATACCGCCGAGGTTGACTTTACCTTTTATCCTTTTGGGGTTGATAAATATGCACCAGTTGAACACTGGTGGATCGATATAATCGACTTATGCCTTTCCCCCGAAATTGCAGGCCTTGTGCCAAAACCTGAACCATTATCACTGATGGGAAGCCCAGCCCTATTGACTAGGGATCTGGGTGACCATGAGTCCATTAGGTACAATAGTTTGTGTCACACTGACTCTCTCTCATAACTACGTTAAGGGTACACGTGTCTGTGGAGTACTCAGCCACTTGCACATTAATTTCACAAGCAAGCTGTTATCCCTGAATTTCCCTGAGAACTACGTTAAGGGTACATGTGTCTGTGGAGTACTCAGCCACTTGCACATTCGTTTGCCCGCCAGGTAATTAAAGACAGTAGTACTTGTAGAGATAGCGAAATTTTTATTCGATAGTGACAAAAAGGTTGCTGTCTGCTAGTTGAGAGGGAAAGAGTAAGGAATGTACAGTGCTGACTAGAAAGGAAGAAAGGATAAAGGTGGCTCTGTTCTGATTGGCTGTATGCTAATGAGTTCATTACTGGGGTCCGGAACTCTCGTAGGAAAAAAAATTTCGTAGCCGTGGCACCAGCAACCCTAGGGTCGGCCCTGCCAGGAATCGAACTCACAATTGTAAGCCAAATACCTTGACCACTAAGCCGCACACTTTCACCGTAATATACTTGTAAAATTGAAGTAAGTCCTATTTGTGAGTACGTCTCATGTGCTGGCAAATACGGCCTGTTTTGCCTCCTGCTGATGTCTCTGAGCAAACTAATTTCAGTGTATTGTTTCTTAGAACAAGCTAGTATTTCCACAACTTCCTCACGTACAATATCCTTTTACTAATTCTCTTATCACTTTTATTTTTTTTATGCTCCCTTTTAAAGCCTAGCCAGTCTCATGGGCCCGGTTTCCCGGTTTCTATGGCGTATGTGTTCCCCCCAGCTGGACGGGACGCCATTCCATCGCAGCGTTACTCAAGAAACAGGAAGAAAGAGTGAGAGAAAGTTGGGGCGAAAGAGTACAACAGGGGTCGCCCCCCCCCCCCCCCACTGCCGGAGCCTCGTGGAGCTTTTAGGTGTTTTCACTCAATAAACACACACGACGCCCCATCTGGGAATCGAAACCGCGATCCTCCGACCGCGAGTCCGCTGCCCTAACCACTGGGCCATTGCGCCTCCACCTCTTATCACTTAGTACGGTGAAATCTATACTTCGCTGACGAGGACTAATAACATTGGTTTCAAATATTAGCACAAGGCCAGCAATTTTAAGGTGGGGTATAAGTCAGTCACATCGACTACAGTACGCAACTGGTACTTATTTTATCAACCCCAAAGGGATGAATGACAAAGCTGACCTCGGTGGAATTTGAACTCGGAACGTAAAGATAGACGAAATCCTGCTAAGCATTTTGCTCGGTGTGCTAACGAATCTGTCAGCTCACTGCCCTATTTTTTTATTTAATTTTTTTTTACTTTATTTATTTATTTATTTATTGGGGCGTTGGGCAGACGGACCGGTTAAAAGGACTAATAATATTGAAATATGTCTCCCTCACCTGCCAAAAGACCCACATCCTCACACACATGCATACACAGACCTTGTGTCCACACAGATTTGGTTGGCACTCCGTCGGTTACGACGACAAGGGTTCCAGTTGATCCGATTAACGGAACAACCTGCTCGTGAAATTAACGTGCAAGTGGCTGAGCACTCCACAGACACGTGTACCCTTAACGTAGTTCTCGGGGATATTCAGCGTGACACAGTGTGACAAGGCTGACCCTTTGAATTACAGGCACAACAGAAACAGGAAGTAAGAGTGAGAGAAAGTTGTGGTGAAAGAGTACAGCAGGGTTCGCCACCATCCCCTGCCGGAGCCTCGTGGAGCTTTAGGTGTTTTCGCTCAATAAACACTCACAACGCCCGGTCTAGGAATCGAAACCGCGAGTCCGCTGCTCTAACCACTGGGCCATTGCGCTTCCACTGGTTAAAAGGACTAATAATATTGAAATATGTCTGAAGTTGTCTCCCTTTCCTGCCAAAAGACCCACGTCCTCACACACATGCATACACATACCTTGTGTCCACACAGATATAAGCACTCGAAACCACACATACAGCAGTTTGCTAAGATAGTATCATTCGAAACCGTATTGGTCGTTGCTCAGTGGCGCTCGGCAGTACGTCCGCATTGAGACCACGCAAATTGGAGTCCTTCTACCTTTGTCAATCAGGTTTAATGTGTTTCATTGATTTATCGATTGGTTGTAGGAAAGAGAAACACATGAGAAAAGGGGAGAGAGAGAGGGGGGAGGGGGAAGGAAACAAAAGAGAAAAGAGAGGGTGGGAATGAGTGAAAGGAGAGAAGGAGATAAAGAGAAGAAGACAAAGAGAGAGAGAGAGAGAGAGAGAGAGACAAAGAAAAGAAAGCAAAGAGGGAGGGATAGAAGGAAAGAGGAACAAAGAGACAGGGAGAGAGATAGAGAGAGAAACAAAGAGAGAGACGAAGAGACAAAGAGAGAGAGAGAGACGAAGAAACAAAGAGAGAGAGAGAGAGACGAAGAGACAAAGAGAGAGACGAAGAAACAAAGAGAGAGACGAAGAAACAAAGAGAGAGAGAGAGACGAAGAGACAAAGAGAGAGAGACGAAGAAACAAAGAGAGAGAGACGAAGAAACAAAGAGAGAGAGAGAGAGACGAAGAGACAAAGAGAGAGACGAAGAAACAAAGAGAGAGAGAGAGACGAAGAGACAAAGAGAGAGAGAGACGAAGAAACAAAGAGAGAGAGAGAGACGAAGAGACAAAGAGAGAGATAGAGACGAAGAGACAAAGAGGGAGTGAGACGAAGAGACAAAGAGAGAGAGAGAGACGAAGAGACAAAGAGGGAGATAGAGAGAGAAACAAAGAGAGAGAGAGACGAAGGAACAAAGAGAGAGAGAGACGAAGGAACAAAGAGAGAGACGAAGAGACAAGAAGAGAGAGTGAGACGAAGAGACAAAGAGGGAGAGAGACGAAGAGACAAAGAGAGAGATAGAGAGAGAAACAAAGAGAGAGAGAGACGAAGAGACAAAGAGAGAGAGAGAGACGAAGAGACAAAGAGGGAGAGAGACAAGTGACAAAGAGAGAGATAGAGAGAGAAACAAAGAGAGAGACGAAGAAACAAAGAGAGAGAGAGACGAAGAAACAAAGAGAGAGAGAGACGAAGGGACAAAGAGAGAGACGAAGAAACAAAGAGAGAGAGACGAAGAGACAAAGAGAGAGGGAGACGAAGGGACAAAGAGAGAGACGAAGAAACAAAGAGAGAGAGAGACGAAGAGAGAGAGAGAGAGACGAAGAAACAAAGAGAGAGGGAGACGAAGAGACGAAGAGAGAGACGAAGAAACAAAGAGAGAGACGAAGAAACAAAGAAAGAGAGAGACGAAGAGACAAAGAGAGAGACGAAGAGACAAAGAGAGAGACGAAGAGACAAAGAGAGAGACGAAGAGAGAGAGAGAGACGAAGAAACAAAGAGAGAGGGAGACGAAGAGACAAAGAGAGAGACGAAGAAACAAAGAGAGAGACGAAGAAACAAAGAAAGAGAGAGAGACGAAGAGACAAAGAGAGAGACGAAGTGACAAAGAGGGAGAGAGACGAAGCGACAAAGAGGGAGAGAGACGAAGAGACAAAGAGAGAGACGAAGAAACAAAGAGAGAGACGAAGAGACAAAGAGAGAGAGAGAGACGAAGAGACAAAAAGGGAGAAGAAACGAGAAAGACAAACAGAGATGAGGCAAAGAGACAGAGCGAAGGTGGAGAAAGAAAGAGGAGAGATAGAAAGAGAGAGAGAGAAGAGGTGCCTAGAGGTAGAGGGAATGAAACATATGTGACGCAGTCGGTCATACATCTCCTCCTCCTCCCTCCTAACACTGCTAACAACCAGCACCGTTATAAGTCACCACTAACGCAAACGCCTATACAGTCGCCATCACTGCTACCACTACCACCACCACTACTACTACTACTACTACTACTACTAACACCACTACAGTCACCACTCCTACTACCACTTGTTTCACTGCAGTTACTACTACTACTACTACTACCACCACCACCGCTACCACCACCACTACTACTACTACTACTACTACTACTACTACCACCATTACTACTACTACTACTACCACCACTATTACTACTACTACTACTACTACTACTACCACTACCACCACCAACAACACCACCACCATTACTACCACCACTATTACTACTACTACCACTACCAACACCACCACCACCACCACCATTACTACTACTACTACTACCACCACCATTACTACTACTACTATCAAACCACCACCACTACTACTACCACCACTACCACCACCACTACTACTACTACAACTACTACTAGAAGTACCACTACCACTACTACCACCAACACAACTACAGTCATCACTACTATCATTAACAACATAACTATAGTGATCACTACTACTACTACTACTACTACTACTACCACTACCAACACCACAACAGTTACCATTGCAACTACCATCAACGCCAGTACCGTCATCTCCACTGTCACCAAAAATCATTAGTAACCACTAATACCACTACCGGCACTACTATTACCGCCACCAACTCTTCTTATACAGCAGTTACCAGCACTACTACCACCAACACTACTGCCAATACTACTACCACGTGAAAATTAGAGGAATAGCAAAGTTAGTAATTTACTGCATCAAATATTTATGATCGAAATGAACAGGCATTAGTATTGTCGCTGGTGGGGACGGGGTGATGGTGGTGGTGGTGGTGGTGGAGGTGGTGGTGGTGGTGGTGGTGGTGGTGGTGGTGGTGGTGGTGGTGGTGGTGGTGGTGGAGGTGGTGGTGGCGGTGGTGGTGGTGGTGGCGGTGGTAGTGGTGGTGGTGGTGGTGGTGGAGGTGGTGGTGGCGGTGGTGGTGGTGGTGGCGGTGGTGGTGGTGGTGGTGGTGGTGGTGGTGACGGCGGCGGTGGTGATGGTGATGGTGGTAGCTGTGGTGGTGGTGGTGGTGGTGGTGGTGGTGGTTGTTGTGGTGGTGGTGGTGATGGTGGTGGTGGTGGTGGTGGAGGTGGTGGTGGCGGCGGTGGTGGTGGTGGTGGTGGTGGTGGTGGTGACGGCGGCGGTGGTGATGGTGATGGTGGTGGCTGTGGTGGTGGTGGTGGTAATGGTAATGGTGGTGGTGGTGGTGGTGGTGGTGGTGGTTGTGGTGGTGGTGGTGGTGGTGGTGGTGGTGGTGGTGATGGCGGCGGTGGTGGTGGTGGTGGTGGAAATGGTGGTGGTGATGGTGGTGGTGGTGGTGGTGGTGGTGGTGGTGGTTGTGGTGGTGGTGGTGGTGGTGGTGGTGGTGATGGCGGCGGTGGTGGTGGTGGTGGTGGAAATGGTGGTGGTGATGGTGGTGGTGGTGGTGGTGGTGGTGGAGGTGGTGGTGGCGGCGGTGGTGGTGGTGGTGGTGGTGGTGGTGGTGGTGACGGCGGCGGTGGTGATGGTGATGGTGGTGGCTGTGGTGGTGGTGGTGGTAATGGTAATGGTGGTGGTGGTGGTGGTGGTGGTGGTGGTGGTGGTGGTGGTGGTGGTGGTGATGGCGGCGGTGGTGGTGGTGGTGGTGGAAATGGTGGTGGTGATGGTGGTGGTGGTGGTGGTGGTGGTGGTGGTGGTGGTTGTGGTGGTGGTGGTGGTGGTGGTGATGGCGGCGGTGGTGGTGGTGGTGGTGGTGGTGGTGGTTGTGGTGGTGGTGGTGGTGGTGGTGACGGCGGCGGTGGTGATGGTGATGGTGGTGGCTGTGGTGGTGGTGGTGGTAATGGTAATGGTGGTGGTGGTGGTGGTGGTGGTTGTGGTGGTGGTGGTGGTGGCTGTGGTGGTGGTGGTGGTGGTGGTGTTAATGGTAATGGTGGTGGTGGTGGTGGTGGTGGTGGTGATGGCGGCGGTGGTGGTGGTGGTGGTGGTGGTGACGGCGGCGGTGGTGATGGTGATGGTGGTGGCTGCGGTGGTGGTGGTGGTAATGGTAATGGTGGTGGTCGTGGTGGTAATGGTAATGGTGGTGGTGGTCGTGGTTGTGGTGGTGTTGGTGGTGGTCGTGGTGTTGATTGTGGCAGCTGCAGTGGTGGTGGTGGTGGTGGTGGTGGTGGTGACAACCATGATGATGATGACGATGATGATGGTGGTGGTGGTGGTGGTGTTGCTGGCGCTGATGATGAAGGTGATTATGATGATGATGATGATGATGAGGGTAATCCAGACTAAAGATAGTGCTCATGACCCTTTGCTGGGGCTTCCAAGATCTGAAGGTTGGAGGGTGGAAGGTTGTCTCCAAACCAGAGTCTTGATCCAAATGCTTGCAAAAGAGTAAACCCTTCTAAAAGCACCCACCCAAGGTAGAAGTTGATAGAGTTATACCAAACGATGAATTAAGGTCTACCACACACACACACAAACACATAGGTCTCATAATGCAAAAAACTGGATCAAAATACCACAAGGCACCTGACCAGACGTTTCTACATTTCCACCAATCCACTACTCTAGATTCTTCTTTGCAAATTAAGTCCTTCACTCCCTACGGAACATAGGCTAAGAGGGACTTTTTTCTATGCTTCTCAACCCTGGGCTGTCTTTTCTGTTTCCTTCCAGTTGGATCCCTTCTTTTTCAGTTCTGCCTCAGTATCCTTCCTCTGGCTGATTTTAGGTCATCCCCTCTTCCACCTCTCTCTCTCTCGTGGGTTCCAGATCAGAGCTTGACGTGTCCTTTCAGATTCTGCGATTCTGCTCCACTGTGTCATATGTTGTCAGATGTTTCCCTGAAGAAAGGCCCTCTATCTCAGCCCTTCTTGATTTTGAACTGTCAGCATTGCTTCTGTAACACTGCTTTTTGTTGCTAGGTAGAAGTACTGGCCCTACTCAAACCTATTTTTACCTCTGGGAAGAGGTGGCCCATATTAAACTGGTCTTTGCTCTTTGACCTGTTCAGCATGGGAGGCCTTACAAGAAGCTTGTGCTACACCGGCATAGCATACAAACCACCACATCACAACAAGAAGTAGATTTTGTGGTGGACTGTCCTAGATTGATTCCTTTTTATCAACCCTGAAAGGATCAGGGTAAAGCTAACTTCAGCAGGATTAGAACTCAGAGCAGGGAAAGGTAGAACGTTCTATCCAACGTTCTAACAGTTAAGCCAGTTCACCATGAACATAAAAAAAGGAAAATGGTCATGTAACCACATACAAGCTACATTACTGGTTGTGGTGGTAGCGGTGGTAGTGGTGGTGGTGGAAGTGGTGGTGACGATAATGTTGCTGTTATCATTGGTAGCGATAAGAAGATTGATTTCAGTGGAGATTAAATTGATGATAGTGATATGTTAGTGATTTAATATGGTGCTGTGTGGAGGTGCAATGGCCCAGTGGTTAGGGCAGTGGACTCGCAGTCATAGGACGCGGTTTCGATTCCCAGACCGAGCGTTTTGAGTGTTTATTGAGCGAAAACACCTAAAAGCTCCATGAGGCTCCGGCAGGGGATGGTGGCGAACCCTGCTGTGCGCTTTCACCACAACTTTCTCTCACTCTTACTTCCTGTTTCTGTTGTGCCTGTAATTCAAAGGGTCAGCCTTGTCACACTGTGTCACGCTGAATCTCCCCGAGAACTACGTTAAGGGTACACGTGTCTGTGGAGTGCTCAGCCACTTGCACGTTAATTTCACGAGCAGGCTGTTCCGTTGATCGGATCAACTGGAACCCTCGACGTCGTAAGCGACGGAGTGCCAACAACAACAATATGGTGCTAGAGGAAGGAGGTGAGCTGGCAGAATCGTTAGCACGCCGGGCGAAATGCTTAGCGGTACGTTCTGAGTTCAAATTCCGCTGAGGTCGACTTTGCCTTTCATCCT
>NC_142938.1:63952065-63954565 GCF_046866305.1 Octopus bimaculoides | reverse complement strand
AGAGTGTATCAGCTGAAACATGTTAACAACAAAGAAGATGAGGACAAATATCTGTCAAATATAAATAATGTACATAATTCTTCATCTCTTAAATATAGAACTGTCCATTCCCTAATTTTTTGGATATATATATGACAACCTTCTTTCAGTTTCTATCTATCAAATTCATTCACAAGACTTAGTAGAGGACACTTACCCAAAATGCCATTCATTGTGATTGAACCCAGGACCATATGTTTGGGAAACAATCTTCCTACCACACAGCTATGCCTATACTTATGTACATCATAAATAAATAATGTATTTTATCAATTACACTTGTACATATCACAGAATGTTTGTATTTACATGGAGATATTTTCTGGTAAAACATATTGATTCTTCT
Source organism: Octopus bimaculoides (assembly GCF_046866305.1). NCBI lineage: Eukaryota > Metazoa > Mollusca > Cephalopoda > Octopoda > Octopodidae > Octopus > Octopus bimaculoides. Next base: position 63,954,180 of record NC_142938.1, on the reverse strand, counting down.
TCAAAATCTACTTTAAATTTACCTCATAGAGTTAAAAAAAAAAATAGAAGACAAAAAGAAAAACAAGAGAATAAACAAGGCACTCTTCAAAAACCTTTTGATTCTAAATATAACATGAAGAATACAATGCAAGAGGTATCAACTCTTTGCACATACATAACCACCCCACCCCCACCCCACCAGAAGCTGAATAAATCTGGCAGGGATAGGAAGTCTAGATTTACTTTGACAGGTAGACAGGTAAGGTGTTAGCAACTGAGCAATTGAAGCTGTTGCTATGGGGACAAATTGGATTTGTGTGTCAGGTGTAAAATGTGGCACAGGAAATTATAGTGTTATGACTGACCAAAGTAATTAATGGATGATGGATGGGGGTGGAGAAGAGGTGGATCTGAGGGTGATGGGAGGAGTAGATGGATTGTAGGTAGATAAGAGGAGGAGTAAAGACAAAAGAAAGAGAGAGGGAGGGAGAGAGAAGGGGAGAAGGAGAGAGAGAGAGAGAATGGAACTGAAAAGAATTAAGGGGCAAGGTAGGAGACACCGGAGATTTGTGAGGGAGAAGAAAGGGGCGGTGGGGGGGATGAGAGGGGAAGAGATGGAAGAGAGACAGAAGAGAGTAACGAAGAGAGGATGGAGGAGGGAAAGAGGACGAAAAGAAGTAGACGAAGTAAAGAAAAAGAAAGAGTGTGTAGTGGTGGCCATGCTATGAAAAACCTGCACCAACACATATGCACATACGCATGCACACTTGCATTCCTACATGCATGCATACACTCTCTCTCTCTCTCTCTCTCTCACACACACACACACACACACACACACATATGTGCACACACACACAAGCCTAGGAAATTTTAAGTTGTATAGAGTCACCCACCCGAATCAAACTGTTTTAAATAATAATAAGTTATATTATATATATATATATATATATATATATATCATCATCATCATCATCATTGTTGTCGTTTAATGTTCGCTTTCCATGCTGGCATGGGTTGGACAATTTGACTGAGGGCTGGCAAGCCAGAAGGCTGCACCTGACTCCAAACTGATTTGGCAGAGTTTCTACAGCTGGATGCCCTTCCTAACGCCAACCACTCAGAGAGTGTAGTGGGTGCTTTTACGTGTCACCCGCACGAAGACCAGTCAGGTGGTACTGGCAATGATCACAGAAGGTGCCTTTTATGTGCCATATATATATATATATACATATATATATATATATGTGGGGGCACGTGGCTTAGTGGTTAGTGTGTCAGCACCATGATCGTAAGATTGTGGTTTCGATTCCTGGACCAGGCGACGCGTTGTGTTCTTGAGCAAAACACTTCATTTCACGTTGCTCCAGTCCACTCAGCTGGCAAAAAATGAGTAACACTGCCATGGACTGGCGTCCCTGTCCAGCTGGGGAACACATTCGCCATTGAAACCGGGAAACCGGGCCCATGAGCCAGGCTAGGCTTTAAAAGGGCGCATTTATTTTATTTATTATATATATGTGTGTGTGTGTGTATATATATATATATATATATATATATATATATATATATATATAAATATATACATACTCATATATATATATATATATGAGTATGTATATATATATATTTAAATATTATATATATATATATATATATATATATATATATATATATATATATATATATATATATATATATATATATATATATATATATATATATATATATATATATGTATATATATATATATTTATATATATAGGTGTGTGTGTGCTTATTCTTATGTACATATACACTCTTAGAGTGTCTGGCATTAGGGTATCCAGCAGTAGAAAACAAGCCATAATCAGACTGGAACCTAGTACAGCTCTTGGCTTACCAGTTCCAATGAAACTGCCTCCATGCCAGCATGGAAAACGGACACTAAATGATGATGATAATGATAATGATGATGATGATGATGATGATGATGATGATGATGATGATGATGATGACGACGACGATCTCACACACACATACACAAACTCACACAGCAGAATTCCACAGAGTTTCCATCAACCAGAGTACTGGTTGGCCCAGGGCTATAGTAGAGAACATTTGTCCGAGGTGTCATAAAGTGGATCTGAACCTT
>NC_142938.1:63889565-63944565 GCF_046866305.1 Octopus bimaculoides | reverse complement strand
AGGTGAGTTATATTATTAACAAAGTTAATAGTTTGGTACTTCCTGCTTCATCCAAATGCTATATTGCCACAGTTTATCCTTCAGCAAGTTGATTGACTCTAGCTGACTCTTTCATTGGCTATGAGGTTTCTATTGTTTGTGTTTGTAGGTGAGAGAGCACCCAGTGGTTCTGTGTAATACACAGAGAACTTTTGCAGAAAGCCTTTAACCTTTTAGCGTTCAGATTATTTTGTCAAATGTGAGGCTTATTTATTCACATTAATATGAATTAGTCGTGCATTATCTTGCAGCTTTGAGGTTTCAATGATGGGATTGTTTGTTTGTTTTTAGAATGATATTGCAGAGTAGGTATGAAATAAATACTTGTGCATAAATATGTGCGTATGAACATAACCATGGGCCCGGGAACAGGGGGTGCAGGTGGTGCAAGTGCACCCCCTAGAATTTTTGCGGAGTGCAGAACCAAAATTTGCAGCCCTACTTATTTTACTCAGGTTTACAAAACCGTGAATAAAAAAGTGATGTGTAAAAAGTACCTTGAAGTTAGGTTCCTTCTCAAAGAACAAATCACAAAAATAAATAACAGAAAAAAAAAACAAGACCAAATTTGTAAAAAATTTTGGACCTGGGTTTGCACCCCCTAAGCAAATTTCGTTCCTGAGCTACTGAACATAACGTACATACATGCATACATACACATACATACTTGATTATTATGTGTGGGACACAGTTGAGCAAGAGACCAACAAAACTCCTTTTAACATCAAACATGAACTGAAGGCAAGGATTATGGCAGCATTCATCATCATCATCATCATCGTTTAACGTCCGCCTTCCATGCTAGCATGGGTTGGACGATTTGACTGAGGACTGGTGAAACCGGATGGCAACACCAGGCTCCAATCTAATTTGGCAGAGTTTCTACAGCTGGATGCCCTTCCTAACGCCAACCACTCAGAGAGTGTAGTGGGTGCTTTTACGTGTCACCCGCACGAAAACGGCCACGCTCGAAATGGTGTCTTTTATGTGCCACCCGCACAAGAGCCAGTCCAGGGGCACTGGCAACGATCTCGCTCATTCACCAACTTAAACAAGGAGATCATCCAAAAGAGTTGCAGAAAATTCCGAAGTCATCTGGAAGCCGTGGTTGAAGCTAATGGCTCTTGGGTACTGCTTGGCAACTGCATGAGTCCACCCATTGTCTGTGAACTTTGTGATACGTCCAGCCCAACAGCGACGTTGGTAATGATCACACTCAGACAATTTTGATTTGGCTGGATTTGAGCTGTGGCTTTTAAAGCAGGTAACTAAATTTTGTGAAGCAGCATTCTGTTAGAGACATTTCATTGTTTCAGCCTTTGAAATGAGTTCAGTGATGGATAATTTGTGTCTTGCTGCACAGATGCAGGTCAGTTTAAGATAATAGGATATCTGGTTCCCAAACTACGACAGGAGATGCAACAGATGTTTTGTAGCTTGTTGTTTGTTTAGCTTTTGCATTATAGTTTCTCACCAGTTGTAGCTTGGGAAACTAAATTATATAGAATTAATTGTCCTGACAGGAGATATAACGCAAAATAAAAAATTAAAAAGAAAACATAAGGAAAAAATGTAGGGAAAATGGACATACGAAATGTGAATTGGTGGCGATGTAGTTAATGTCATCAACCATTGCACGTACACACCACTACCACTACCACCATCATATTACAAACACCACCACCACTACCACCACCACAATTACTATCACAGTCACAACTACCACCAGTACCAACACCACCATCATATTGCCACCACTACCACCGTCACATCACAAACACCACCACCACCACCACCACCACTATTACTATCACCATCACCACTACTACAACCACTACTACTACCAGTGCCACTATCACCTTTACCGCTACCAACACCACCACTTCTACCAGCATCAACACTGCTACCACCACTAGCAAATAGATCACAGTCATCTAATATACCAACACACACACGCACACACGTGTAAATGTGTTTTGTGTTATGTGTGTGTGTGTTATAAATTCCATGTTTTCTGCTGTTTGTGTGTACACGTTGTGTATGTCTTTGTTTATACACATGCACACATATCCCTACCATTTTGCAAATACAATGCTGCAAGTTTTAATTCCTAGAGACACATCAACTTTCTTTTATCTACTGACTGCAGCCATGCTGGAGCACTACCAAAACAAATTTAGTTAACCGAACTGACCATTTTGGTTTTCAAGTCTGGTACTTCTTCTGGTGGTCCCTTTTACCATCTTGTGAATTTCTTAGTTGCTAAAACTGAAAGTTATTGGTTGCTATAAGACAGGTGTTTGCCAAAGTGGAATTCCTTGGAAGCAGTTATTATCTTGTATGTAAGCGCTAAGAATTTTCTCTCTTAATTCCTAATTCCTAAACTGCTAATGTTATATGCTGGAAGAGGAAAAACAAAGACACACATTCTATGAATTTCCTCCAGACAGTAACTGCTACAGGCACTCCATTAGTTATGTTGATAAGGGTTCTAACTGATCCGATCAACTGAACAGCCAGATCATGAAATTAACATGCAAGTGGCTGAGCACTCCACAGACATACATATCTTTAACATAGTTCTCAGGGAAATTCAGCAAGAGCCAAGGCTGGCCCTTTGAATTACAGGTACAACTCATTGATGTACTTCTAGCTGAATGGATTGGAGTAACATGAAATATAATGTCTTGCTGAAGGACACAGCATGCTGCCAGGGATCAAATTCATGACCTTATGATTGTGAGCCGAATACCCTAACTACTGAGCCATATACCCTCACTAATTACTTCCAGACAGTAGTTACTTCCCTTCCATCTGTTACTGGTTATATCATGCTTCTGATTTCTAAAATGAATGAAATAGTGCTGTACAAGATTACCAACAACTACAAAAGATTTAAGAATTTCATAAGAAAAAAAATAAATATATTGAATTCTACAAATCTTTTTCTTTATGACTCCTTAATTTCAAATTCAAATTTCTAATCCCACCAGATAGACATGACTGTATGGTAACAAAATTGCTTTCCAGCCACATGGTTCTGAGTTCAGTTTCACTGTGAGACAACTTGGGTGAGTGTCCTCTACTGTAGCCTCAAGCCAACCAAAGCCTTGTCAATGGATTTGGTAGATGGAAACTGAAAGCAGCCCATCAGCTAGGACCATGGGCCATATGTCCCCTGCCCAATTCAGGATCACGACATATAGGTACACTGTGGCATAATTTCTTTTCCTCAACAGGCCCTGCCCTGTTTAACATTGGCCCGAAACAGATAAAAGAAGAAAAGGATCCTATCAGCTTTAAACGGAGTCTAGACAGATTTCTTCAAGGAATACCAGACAAGCCACCCATACCTGGATACAACTCACTCAATAAGAACTCACTACTTGAATGGACCATAGACCAAACTTGACTGTAAAAAGGATTTAGATTATCCTATCAGGTGGTGCCATTAAGTTAGACAAAGCCTGGACCAATCTTTGGTCGAAACATATCTAAGTTTTATCTAAGTTTTATATATATATATATATATATCTGTGTGTGTGTGTTGTTTTGTATGTATTTGTCCTCCACCACCACTTGACAACTGGTCTGGTGTTAGTTTGTTTATGCTACCGTAACTTAGCGGTTTAGCAAAAGACACTGATAGAATAAGCATCAAGCTTTAAAACAATGAGTACCGGGTGGATTCATTCAACTGTTCAGGCTGTTATTTCTAGCTGTTATTTCATGACAATCCATTTTCAACTATTGACAAAGTCCAAGGCATTATGTTTATGAATAAATCAACAGCAGTGTACAGTAAAATCCATGATGGTAGAATCTAAGAAATGTAAAGTTCCAATGGTAATCCAGGTGGAGTGGTGGTAAAGTGGTTCAGGAGAGATGACAAAGGTTCAACAAGATGAGAATTCAAGAGAGGAAGAAGTTCAGTCAAGCAGGATCAAACTGGAGTGATGTGCAACTCTAAATCCAGACATACTTTTCTGAAGAAGAGCATAGGCTCAAAACGTTAAAGCCTCTTCTATTTTTCCAGAAAGTCAAACTAAGACACCTAGTCTGTTGTTCCCTATTGTTTGTTGTCTCTGTATTTTTTTTTTTTTTTTTATTTTTTGTACAATTCTGAACCTTGTTTATGAATTGATGTCTGCTCTACTATATATACAAAAGGTTGATAATTTGATATAACACCTTGAAATGAATGCCTACATCTCAATGAATATAGTGCACAATGGCTTTTGAATTTGTCTGAAGCTAAAACTGAAATCATTGGCTACTATAAGACATTTTCACAAGATAAAATTCTCTGGCTAGAAATAGTAATTCTGTTTTCAGAATATGGCACAAACATATGTAAACTAATCTAAAGTTTGTATATCTATATATCTATACCTATATACATGTATATGCAAACTAACTCAAAGTTTGTTTATATATATATAGACTTACACATATATACACTCTCTTATGTTTATGATGTATTGTATACACAGACAAATGCAGTGAGTACGAGTTAGTGTATTGACTAAGTTATATGCATTTGTGCTGCATGTACAATATATGCAGATATATATATATATATATACATACATGCATACATACATGCATGCATACATACATACATACATGCATGCATACATACATACATACATGCATACATACATACATACATACATACATCCATATGTATGCACACACGCACTGACCCACACATATGCGCACAAGCAAAGAAAAAGAACGCAGTTCGGATAATGGACAGAGTCAACAATTATTGAAAAGGTTGCAAGATGCAACGAAAATTTTAGAAAAATAAATAAATAAATGAATGGGAACTTTACCAGTGTGTGTGGTAAGTAAGAAGGCACTAAAAGAGAATGACTCTCTCCAGATACAACAACATATACATACATACGTTAAACAATGAGGATGATGATGATATATATATATCCCTCTCTCACTCTCTGGGAGAAAGGCACAGACATATACACACACGGCAGTAACTTCCGCCTACCAAATTCAATCACAAAGCTTTGGTCAGCTCGGGGCTATAGCAGAAGACACTTGCCCAAGGTGCCACGCGGTGGGACTGAACCCGAAACCATATATATATATATATATATATATATATATATATATATATCACACAAAACGGTATGTAATACACACTCACACACACACACACACATGTACATGCTACTGCATGTTCAAATCTTATGATATACTTATATGCACACACACACGCATACATACACAGTTCGCAACATGCTCTGATGCAGATAGACATTTTACCAACAACCAGTACAGTATACAATTACATAGAAGTCTGTTATAATATTTCATTCGTCTTGCTTTTTCTCATTAATGGGTCAGAGTGCTACAACAGCAGTGGTGGTGGTGGTGGGGGTGGGGTGGGGGCGGGGGCGGTGGTGAGTGTGGTGGTGGTAACGGTGGTTGATAGTGATGGTGGTGGTGGTGGTGGTAGGCATTATAGTATTATGATTGGCATATGGGTGGTATAGTGATGTATTTTTTTATAATTCTGGCAGTCGTAATGGTATATATATTATATACATCCACATATATTATATACATGCACACACACACATATATATAATGCTGGGAATGTGTGTGTGTTTGTCTGTATGCGTGCATCACTAAAAGTCGAGAACTACCCAGCGGGTTTCATTCAAATTTTACACATCACATATATACATATATATATATATATATATATATATATATATATATATATATATATATATATAAATATATATACATACATACATAAAAAAACACAAATGGGTCAAGGACGCAAAACATCCAGACAGTTAGGTGATACAAAAAAGGGACAACAAACCATCCAGATAGACGATACGAAGAAAACAAGGACGGGTCATTTGAAGTTTACTTATATATATATATATATATATATATATATATATATATATATATATATATATATGTATGTATGTATATATTTATATCTTTGTATATGTATATATATATATATATATATATATATATATATATATATATGTATACATGTATATAAAGTGTGTATATATATATATATATGTATATGTATATATATATGTATGTATATGCATACATCTATACATATATCTATGTATGTATGTATATGTATATGTATATATACATATGTATGTATATTTATGTGTATATATCTATATGTATATATATATATATATATATATATATATATATATATATATATATATATATATATTTATGTATGTATATTTATGTATGTATATTTATGTTTGTGTATATATATATATATATATATATATATATTTATTTATTTTTTTATTTATTTATTTATGTGTTTCAGCCAAGTGGCTGCGGTCATGCTGGTGCACCACCGTGATTTTCACGTTCCTTGCATGGCTCTTCTCCCCCACCTGACATAGTCCAATCAAGAGTTTTGATAGCACATCTGGTGTATAAGAGAATTTGACACAGCTGCCCTAAACTGCGTCTCATTACGAGCCATTGGTTTGTCTGGTATCTTGGAGAGGAAAGCGTCAAGTTTTGTCTTGAAGATCTCCGCATCCATGTCTTGCATGTCTCTCAAATGTTTTGGCAGGGCATTGAAGAGCTGAGGTCCTCTGAAACCGAGGCTGCTGTAGTATCTCGTTCTTATGTGAGATGCAGTGGACGGTACCTTTGGCACCATGCAGTGGCGACCCGTGCGGGCATTCCTGTAGTACTTGATACCAAAGTTTGGCACCAGTCCTTCCAGTATTTTCCATATGTATATTATTACATATCTCTCCCGCCTGCGCTCCAGGGAGTAGAGACCTAGTGCCTTCAGTCGCTCCCTGTAGTTCATCTGTTGGACTGTGGCGATCTTTTTTGTATAGTGCCGCTGAATTGCCTCGAGTTCTGCTGTCCGCTTAACACTGTGTGGTGACCACAACTGAGAGCAATAGTCTAGACGGCTGAGAACAAATGTCTTCCATAGAATCAACATGACTTTTTGATCCCTTGTACGGAATGTCCTCAGTATCCACCCTGCCAGTTGTCTGCACTTTGCTGTCAACTTGACAATGTGCATGTGAAATGATGCATCACTACACATGTTGATGCCCAGATCTCTTACTGTTTGTGGTTCTGGGATTGCAGTACCTCCAGGCCCTGTGTATGCCAGTTGGGAGGTGCTTGTGGTCTTGTAGCGCAGTACTTGAAATTTTTTTGCATTGAACTGCATATTATTTTGCTCTGCCCACTCATATATTGCATTTAGGTCATTCTGCAGGCTTACAATATCATCAGGATTCTTTATTGCCTGAGATATCTTTGTATCATCAGCATAGCTAGTGACAGTGGCTCTCCGAGTGACTGTGGGCATGTCCAGAAGGGCCACTATGAACAGTAGCGGCCCCCAGAACAGTTCCTTGTGGAACACCGCTCAATATTTGTGTTTCCCTAGATAGTTCTCCATTGGCTGCAACTGTCTGACTTCTACCATTCAGGAAGTCATGCAGCCACTCTCCTAATTTACCAGCTATGCCAAGGTTTCGCAGCTTGTGACACATCAAGCCATGATCAACTTTGTCAAAGGCTTTTGCAAAGTCGAGATATATCACATCAACATTTGAATGGTCAAGTAACTGCTTCAGGACCCAGTCATAATGCTGCAAGAGCTGCGTGAGGCAGCTTCTACCTGGACGGAAACCATGCTGGGTCTCATTCAGCAAGTCATTTTCTTCTAGGAACGCAATCAATCTCCTTCTGACAATTCGTTCCATGACTTTGCTAATATGTAAAGTCAGAGAGATGGGCCTGTAGTTCCCAGCCTCTGCTCTGCTTCCACCTTTATGGATAGGACATATGGTGCCTTCCTTCAGCTTTTTGGGAAGTTTACCATTTGCAAGGAAACTCTGGAAGAGTATCCGGAGTGGTCCTGCTAGTTCTTGTTTACACGACTTTAAGAGGACAGCTGGGAAACCATCGGGGCCAGTTGCCGAATTTGAGCTCATTTCATTTATGGCAGCTATCACATCTTCCTCTTCAATGTCGATGTAGGTAATGGATGCAGTCTTTTTCTGCTGAGTGCTATTGTCAAAGAAATCAGCTGGGTTCTTTATCTGCATGTGACTCAGAGGAGAAGTGAAGACACTCTTGAATTGTGTACTGAGCACTTCACTTATCCATGTGGGATCTGCAGTCAGTGAGCCATTAGGCAGGAATAGGGGTCCTATCTTATACTGTACCGTAGCAGTCTCCTTTGCAAATCTATAGAAAGCCTTGGGGTTTGTTTTTATGCTTTCTACTGCTCTCTTCTCCTTCTCTGCTCTCTCCTTTTCATGGGAGAGTTTAATTTTGTTTTCTATTTCTAATAGTGTTAGTTTTAATTTAGCCCTTTTCCTATCCTCCAGTTCTCTATTTAACTGGTTTGAGACCTTTGTTCTGTGTCTCATAAGGATTTTCCTGTCTCTAGGAATTCTATTGGCATGTTTGCTGGTCTTTCTATATGGCACGTATTTGGTGCATATGTCTTGTATGGTTGACATAAAATGACTTAGTTTGAGGTCATTGTCTTGTATAGAAAGGCTGTCTTGCCAGATTTGATTTCGAATCTCTCTGCAAATTGACTTCCAGTCCGCCCTGTGGAAATTCAGGTTGGATATTGCTTGAGTCCTCCTGGTGGGGTGGGTGTCAGTGGGTTGTCTAGGACCATACATAGTTAATTCTATAATGTTATGATCTGAGAGAGACGTGGGCGTTATTTTCACATTATGGATTAGGCTCACATTGTTTGTGAAGCAGAGATCTAAAATATTGCTTCCCCTGGTTGGTTGGAGTATCACTTGTTCCATGAACAGCATGTTGGATAGTTCTAGCAATGATTTTGCCTGGCTTTGTTCATGCAGTGACATCCCAGAGAGGATGTGACCTTCAGGCCATTTAACATTTGGGAGGTTAAAGTCGCCTAGGAAAAGTATATTGATGTGTTGGTCCAGATTTGTCAGGACCTCTTCTATGCGTCTGAGACTGTCCTCAAATTTACCTTCCTGCTTTGCGGTATTTGGTGGACGGTATGTTGAGCATACAACTACATCAATTTGTTTTATGTGTACTATTAAAGTATCACATACAGAGTTTGAGTGTGATAGTAGTAGTAGGGGTGTGACATCTTCTCGGATGTACATTGCAACTCCCCCATGACTTCTATCCCTTCTGTCTGTTCGGAGTACGGCATACTCTGGTATATTTATCTCCGCATCTGCTATATTAGGTGTTAGATGCGTTTCGGTAAGCACCATGCATATTGCTTGATTGCATGTTACTAGGTCTTTCAAGTATAGGAACTTGTCTTTGCCGCCTGTTCGTAATAGGCCCCGGATATTCAGTAGGAATATGGGTGTGATATCTGTGCAGGGGTTCCTGGTGTTAGCGGTGGCCATCCCTGATCCATCATCTGTGGTGGTCTTGGACAATGGTTCGTGTGGCGTTGACTCTGTACCCTCTGCATCCACGTTAACTGTTGTACCATTTTCTGGGCCAAGCTTAAAAAAGCTTGCTGCTCAGCTACTGCAGTTCGTACAGCCTCTGCATATAGCCTTTTTTGGGAAGCAGAAGGAATATACGGACTTCTCTCTTTGTGAGTCCTGTTGGTATTCGGTGGATTATGTGTACGTAGATTTAAGCTTTCTGGTCTCCCTTTTCTGCGCTCCCGCTTATTTTGTTGTAAGTGGTTATCTACCTTGTTTAGCTGGTGGTGTTTGGGATGGGCAAATTTGCAGTTTTGTCCCTTTTCCCCGTGCCAGCAGGTACCATTTAGGTAGAATTTACAAATCTGTTTCTTTTTCTTTTTCTCTGTGTAACGTGTTTGGGCTTGAAGCCTGTTTGTGTTTACCGTCTTCTTGTCTGTTCTCCTGTCTTTGTCGTTTGTGGTGCAGCGTTGACTGTATTCACCATGGTCATTGCATCCCTCATCAGTGGCTACAGCACTGGTGGCATCTGCCTTGTCTTGGTGATCCGTTTGGTCCTCCTGAGCCTGAGCACAGTATGCAGGGTCTTCACTGTCCATTTTTGTGTCCGTGTCCCTCATAATGCCTTCTAGGAGGTCAAGGTGCGGTTTCACGAGCTCGTAGGAGCGAATGAGCTCCAGTTTCTTTCGATCAATTTGGGCCATTGACCTGTGGAAATTGTACCTATCCAGGCTTTCGGCTATTAGATCATTTGCTGGTGATCCTTTGGCCAGGTTCCATGCGTGTACAAGAAGACGAACTTCTTCCAGCTGCCAGTTTCGGCGCATCTTCATCTTCTTGTTGGCCTCAACTTGGCGCTGTACAAAGTCTCGTCCTCTGGTATCCATGGTGCACGATATTTGAGAGAGAGAAGTTATCTTAAAGAATATAGAAATAGTACTAGAAAGAAAGAAGAGTATAAGGAGGGGAGGGAGAAGGGAGAATACGAAGTAGAGCGAGTAGAGAGTGCGTACAGAGTACGAGATAGATAGATAGAGAGAGAGAGAGTGGATGTGATAGGAATAGAGATGTATGAGAGAGAGAGAGAGAGAGAGAGAAGATAACTCAAGAGAGAAACGAACAAAACGAGGCAAGACAAAATGAAAATGAAAAGAATAATGAAAATAATGAAAATATATACATATATATATATACATACATATATATATATATGTATATATATATATATATATGTATGTATGTATATATGAGGGAGAGAAGATAACTCGAGAGAGAGAAACAAACAAGACAAAATGAAAATGAGAAGAAAAACGAAAAAAGAAAAATATATATATCACGGAAAACAGAGAGAAAGGGTGAGAAACAGAGAAACTAAGAGAGAAAAAGTGAGGGAGAGAACATGGGATAAGAGTAGAATAGAGATTTTGATTAAGAGTGTTAAAACGAGGTGACTATAAGGGAAATTGAGTGAAAACCTTTAATACTTTAAATAAACTAAGAAGAACGATTTTATCGTAAATAAATTTTATCGTAAATAAACAAAAACTATTCTGTGAGAGAAATTACAGTATGTTAACAATAGAAGGAAATATAGAATATAGAATAAAACTTAGTATGTAAATAAACTAAGAAGAAACGATTTTATCGTAAGTAAATTTTATCGTAAATAAACAAAAGCAAAACTATTCTGTGAGAGAAATTACAGTATGTTAATAAACAGGTGAAATAAATTGGAAAGAAAATAGAATATTGAATAAAACTTAGAAATAAAGAATAAAACTTAGCTCAGATTTCTATCTTTACAATCTCTCACCACGTGCGTGGATTCCTTCGAAGATGGTTGTTCGCTTTGGTTGACTCACATTAATGTGCGTTGTATATGTACTATTTACTTTCTTTTTCAACGGATATAATGCAGGACCGTCGTTAAACAACAGGTACCGAGTTTTGTGTTGGTTTCAGCAAATATTTATCTTCGATATGGAGAGATACCTGTTGGTTGCTTCGAGAGACAGGGAAAAACACGTCTTAACACTACGAAACCGGAAGCATATATATATATCTCTCTCCCGTGAACATCTTGACTCGTTCCTCTCTTTCGTTCAATCTTTCCATCCTGCCCTCCACTTCTCCTGTACTGTCTCTGACACCTCTGTCCCCTTTCTCGACATTTCGGTCAGCATCCTCCACTCCGCCCTTAGCACCTCCATCCACTACAAACACACAGACTCACACTCCTATCTCAACTTCTCCTCCTCCCACCCTAGACACACAAAACTTTCCATCCCCTATTCCCAATTCCTCCGTCTACGCAGACATTGTAGCGACAGCCATGACTTTGAGACTCAGTCTCAACTCATGGCTCACCACTTTAGCCTGCGTGGATATCCACCCACCACCATCCACACCGCCCTTGCCAGAGCACGTTCTGTGGACCGTGCATCTGCTCTCTCCCCCCGAACCCGCCCTGCCGTTTCCCGCCTCCCTTTTCCCCTCACCTACCATCCCACCACCCTACCCCTCCAACGCTCCATTCTCCGAGCTTTTCGGCGCCTCCAGTCCGACCCCTCCACCTCCCACATCTTCCCTAATCGACCCCTCCCCTCCTTCAAACGAGCCCACAACCTACGGGACCTCTTGGTCCACAGCTTCTTCCCCAACCCAACCTCCCAACCTGGCTCGTTCCCCTGCTCCCGCCCACGCTGCCGCACTTGCCCTTACCTCTCCAACACCACCCTCCTCACCAGCACCCATCACCGACCCTATCGCATCACCGACTCCTTCACCTGCACGTCTACCAACATCATATATTGCCTCTCCTGCTCTCTCTGCCAATCCCTGTACATCGGACAAACGGGGCGGCGCCTGGCCGACCGATTCGCGGAACACCTCCGAGATATCAACGTCGGCAATGACACCCCGGTGTCACGCCACTTCCGTTCTGCCGGCCACTCCTTGCGGCAACACCTGTCTGTGTTTGGATTGTCCATGCACAGGGGCCATCCGGACTCCCGTTTGCGCCGTGAACAGGGATTAATCTTCTATCTTCGCTCCTTTGCGCCACATGGGCTCAACTCCCCTCCACTCTTCATCTAACCCCCTCCTCCTGTCTCTCTCCCCCACCCTCCCTCCTACCACCCATCTCTCCCCTCCCCCACCTCCTGCTCCGACTCCTACTTCTTTGTACGTCTCTTCACCTCTCTTCATACTTCTCTTCACCCCTACTCTTTCTCTCCTCTCTCTTACTCTCTCGCACTCTCTTCTCTCGTACTCCCCCCTCTCTCACTCTTACTCTCTACACTCTTACTCTCCTACTCTTTCACTCCTCTTTCTCTCCTCTCTCTTACTCTCTCTCACTCTCTTCTCTCGTACTCCCCCCTCCCCCTCTCCCGTACTCCCCCCTCTCTCACTCTTACTCTCTACACTCTTACTCTCCTACTCTCTACTCTCTTACTCTCTCACCCTTACTCTCTCACTCTCTTCCCCTCTCTCTCACTCTCTTTCTCTTCCTTTCTTCTTCCCCCCCATACCCCTTTTCCCTCTCTCTCACTCTCTTTCTCTTCCTCTCTTTCTCTTCCTCTCTTTCTCCCCCCATACCCACCTTCCCCTCTTTCTCCCCCCATACCCACCTTCCCCCTCTCTCAATCCCCCTTCCCTCTCTTATACCCACCCTCTCTCCTCTCTTCCTCTCCCCTCCCATACCCATCTTCCCCCTCTCTTACATCGACCTTCCCCTTCTCCCTCCTCGTCAACACCCCCTCATAAGCTCATCCCACCACACCCCAACACACTCCTACTCTACCTTCCCACTCCACCCCATCCAATTCCTTACACCCACCACCCACCCCTACCCACATACCCCACCCTACCCACAAACCCCATACCTCTACCCCACACTCCACCCATGCCTTCCCCACCTCCCAACACCCTCACATCACACCACACCAATACCCTTGCATCACACCACGCACACCACACCAATACCCTCACATCACACCACGCACACACTACAACTGACCAACTACTTTCTCCCTTTCTCCCTTCCCCCATTTTCACACTACATGCGTCAAGATCACCAGCAGTCTACCTCCCACACACAGCCCCTCGTTCCCGATCACCGTTCGTTATCTCCCCCTTTCTTAGCTCTCCTGAAATAAGAATTTCTAACTTCCGGTCAGTCATTGTTATGATCGGCCATTATTATGATTGACCGTTGACTGAACACTATTCAATTTTTTTTCTCCGTGTTTTTCTCCTTGTCTCCGTATTCTTTCTGTTGAAGAGCGTAGCTCGAAACGTCAAAGACTTTCCGTATTCCCGAGCGTCATACTAATATATACTTTTGTTATTTACACCACCTGTCCTCGTCTGTTGTTATTTTTTGTATATTCTCCTATATATATATATATATATATATATATATATATATATATATATATATATATATATATATATATATATATATGTATGTATCAGTGGCGTGCAGTCTCAGCCATGCAAGATATGCGCCGCATGCCCTGTTATATAATCGGAAAATTAGATAAAATAGTTACTTTCTTGCAAAAAATAATCCGTCCAGTTTTCGAAATATTCTGTCTCCCCTTCCTCTCTCTCGGTGACTAGTAAAGGCTTTGAGAAGGGTATGCAATGAGAATCCAGCATATAGACACTCCTAACTCCCTATCTATGTTAGTTTGTCCTTCCTTCCCCCCTCTCTCTCTCTCTCACTCTCTCTCTCTCACTCTCTCTCTCTCACTCTCTCTCTCTCTCTTAGTGACCTGTCAAAAGATATGCTAAGACCATAGCATATATATTTTGTACCCCTTCCTCTCTCTGTCAGTGATTCCACAAATTTATCATAGGAAGTAATGCTTTCTGATAATAGTATGACCCCCACCTCTCTATCTCTTTGTTAGCTGGTTCTGACCGGAACTAGTGCAGTTCTCAAGAACTGCTATAATTAGCCATAATTCTTGGAACAGCCTGGCGGTAAGTTTGAATCTTTTATCCAAAACATCTGTTTGCACTATTATATTTTTGGAGTGTTCTGAAAACAAAAATATTTAATTTGACTAACGTCATTTTTCCGTTTTTTTTTTTTTTTAATTTACTTACAATATACGCTTACACGTGTGTTACTTTTTTTCCAAATGAGTGAAATGTGTGTTATAAACGATATTTTGAGAAATAGTTTTTCGAAAAGAGACTTCGATGGAAAACAATTAATTATAAACGGTGGGTGACCAAAGAATTCGTATATTTAATCAGTAAATATGACAAAAAAATGGAAAGTCATCTAGATACAGCTTTTATCTTCACTGGTCTGTCAAATCAGTGATTTCTTATTTTTGTTAGAAGTATTCAGTGACATTTTTTTCTTTTACTGACGTCTTATTTAATATCCAGAGTAAAAGTCATGACATAGTGTATTGTAAAGAGCAAATAGATAAAACTAGAACTGTACTCGAAAACAAACTTGATAATTTTTCAATCTTTTATGATATATTAGGGGAAAAATATGGAGTCGATGCAGGAATCGGAATTCAGAGATCCAAAAATATATCTATTGAACCTCAACGACATTATTAGAATGCATTGTAACAAAATTATCAGTACAGTAGTTGACCAAATAAAAGCACGATATTCATCCTTAGAAGAGTTTAAATTTATGGAACTTTTGAATTTCAACAAAGTTGATGAATATTGCAAACAATTTCCTGTGAACTCTATACATTCTTTAAAAATCACTTATGGCAGATATTTTGATGTAATTCGATTACCAAAGTGAGCTCAATGTGACGTATTCAATGAAAGATTTTAAAAAGCGAAGTTAAGTCATTTAATGAGTTACATTTACAGCAGTGACCTTGTTGAAGCTATGCCAGAACTTTTCAATCTGTGCAAGTTGATTTTGACAATTCCGTCTACCACTGCTTCTGTAGAGCGATCCTTTTCTGCATTAAGTAGAATCAAAACATACCAAAGAAATGCGACAGGAGAAAGAAGACTGTCTGGGTTAGCACTAATGTCAATTGAAAAAGATTTACTACAACAATTGATGAAAAGAGGAGATTTCTATGAAAATGTGATAGATATATTTGCCCAGGAAGATCGAAGAATTGAATTAATTTATAAATGAGGTAAATAACATTTTAGAACCTTAAAAAAAAAATTAATATATTAAAGGGCATATATTACAGGTTTTGGTTAGTGTTTGTTATAATGTAAGGTTCGACCATCTTACAATGCGAAAATTCATTGCATGCCCAACCCCGGAAGTCACCGCACGCCACTGGTATGTATATATATGTATGCATGTATATATATATATGTATGTATGTATATATATATATATATATATATATATATATATATATATATATATATATATATATATATATATGAAAAATATTTCAATACAAATGTATTGCACACACGCATTTTTGCCAGTATATACGCAGTGAAGCTATACAATAGCGTCGTTTTTATATCGATTGCTATTCTCCAGCAAATATCGGTACCTTGTTGTACCATTCTTATGAATTTATATATATATATATATATATATATATATATATAAACATAACAATAAGAATTATAGATTAGCTAATACAAGGATAGATCGTTCATTTAAAGATAAAAATAATAAACCTAATAGAAATAGTAACGAAAAAACTTGGTTAATAATCCCTTTTGGGGACCAAGTTAAAACAAATATTATTAAAGAAATTCTAAATATAATCTAAACATTCCTTAAAGACAATAAAAAATATGAAGACATTTTCTCTAGTAAGAATTTAGGGTCGGTTACTCAAGTACTAATAATGTTGGTAACATTATGTCATCCTTTAATGAGTTTAAATTGAATAAGTTTTACAATAATAAATTAAGCAACATTTCCAATAACAATAATAGTAATAATAAAGACCAGTACATAACTAACTGCACATGCAGAGATAAAACTAAATGCAAATTTAACAATAAATGTAATTTAGAGGATGTGGTATATCAATGTGTAGTAACTATTAATGATGATAATAACAAAAATAGATGTAGTTTAAACACGATTTTCATCGGTTCAACCTTTAACAAAATCAAATCACGAGTGGCTCAACATATGCATTCTCTTAAGAATAGAAACTTAATTAATTGCACTGGCTTTAGTAAACACATATGGGACCTTAAATCGAAAAGAATTAAGTACAATTTAAAATGGGAAATAGTTTACAAGGCAAAATCTTATCGAATAGGTAGTAAATTTTTGCTCTTTATGCATTAACGAGTTTAAGGAGATATTATTAACTAATAATAAAAAGATTAATAAATTCCCAAGATGAATGCAAAATTAAATGTAGACATAAACTGAACTTTTTATATAATAAGTTTGGATAATGTTTATATTACTTGCTATAGTAATGACTTCGTAGAATAGAATAAAGTTTAGTTTGTTGTGAAGGTTTTGTGAAAAATACATAGTTCGAATAAAAATAAACAAGCTACTTAGAGATGTATAACAAGTTCACCGAAATATTTCTATTCCTCATAATATAGCATGACTTACGTTCCTTAGATACCTCTTACATTTATTAGCTCTTATTACTTAGACTTTAATAATAATTAAATATTATTCTTCCACTAAATAGCATACTACTGATTAGTTTCCCGTTTATTATACATATTTCGTCATTTTATCTATTATATTACGTTCTTCTTTCTTCTCTCTTCTCCTTATGACTCCATATTGTCACGTGATTTATATATTTTAAATTCTACATAGTAAGTTTGATATTTGAGTTCACGGAGGAACGTCATACTGTCACGTAACACAACTCGTATAAATTCCATGCTTTAAGGTTAATACTACAGTCAAAAAGGAATCTTCGATAAGATGCCGTTCATTTTATTAATACTGTTAAACGTTCGAATTCATTTATTAGTTAACAACACTATCTTTTTATATGTTTTCCTATTCTTAATCTACAGAAAGCATTTCTTCATTAGACGAATTAGGCCTTTAACTTGAAAAATTATTATTATTAAACCTTGATATTTTATGTATTGTACTAATAATAGCTTTCCTACACGTACATATATTTCTACTTTATTCCTATTTTATTTTATATATATTATTAGCAGTATTTTGTCCGTCTCCATGTTCTGAGTTCAAATTCTGCCATGGTCAGCTTTGCCTTTCCTCTTTTGGGGGGGGGTCAATGAAATAAGTACCAGCTACACACTGGGGACGATGTAATTGACTAGCCTTCTCCCACCAAAATTTCAGGCCTTGTGCCTATAATAGAAAGGATTATGGTTGAACATAAAAACAAGCATTTATATGTATTTAAAGAGTAAAGGGTAAAGACCCCTTTCGGTCATGAATGACCATGGGATTGCACCAAGAAAGTTCCCCTCTGAGACACAAGTTCGGGCAAGGTTGTTTATGGAAGACCAGTAGTCGCCCATGCATACCAGCCTCCCCCTTTTCATGTCACCGATGTAATCCAATGGAAAGGCAAAGGCCGATACAGTTTGGCACCAGTGATGTCACAACTCATTTCTACAGCTGAGTGAACTGGAGCAACGAGAAATAAAGTGTCTTATATATATAATCATACCAAGGACCCGTAATCCTTTAAGGGATGTTTTCATCCTGGTTCTCCAGTTTATACCAGTGTTCAGTGAAAACCAAATACTTTAGTTTTGCATTGATGTATATTGGTATTTAAAATATTTATGAGTCTGCCAAGGGTCGACCCACATGCTGGAATGTGACCCCTTTCTGAAAATTCTTTCCTTTTGAAACAGCCAATTAACCAGTTTCAATATGAAAATTCTAAATTAATTTAATTCAATTTAATTTCTTTAAATGATCTTATTGGATATGGAAACAGCTGTAGGGACAAGCATTTCATATTGTATTGATTTGAATATCTTTGAATAAACTGATGCCTATTCGTCAATTTCTCCATTTTCTTCTTTTTTCTCATTCATATACACACACACACATACACACACACACACACACACATGTATGTATGTATGTATGTATGTATACATGTGATTGTTCAGTTTTATTTCAAGATTTCTTGCCAATAGAGAAAGAGTCGGTTTCTTGCCTAGATCCAAGGTTCCTTCATTGGAATTTCAACATCAACAGCAGGGTATTCTTGTTTGTATGTAAAGATTTCTTTCAGTCATGAATGACCATGGGATTGCACCTAGAAAGTTCCCTTCCGAGGCACAAGTTCAGGCAAGGTTGTTTATGTATGTATGTATGTATGTATGTATGTATGTATGTATACATGCATGTGTGTCTTTATGTATTTGTTTTTCAAGATTCCCGATGTGAAATCATGTGCTGAAACAGATATTGTTATATTTGGGGATGGTCACTATTTTTTTGCCAAATAACTACACTCCCTATATACTTGGTCTTCACTTCAGCTTTATTATTATTATTATTATTTTAGTGTCCTTTGTCTGAAATTTTTTATCACACACCTTGTGACCTCTTCAGTGACTCTTCCATCCACATATACCCTCCTGTTCTGTTTAGTCGATTCTGTCTCTCTGTGATGTGTATCCTTATCTGTGCATTCTTTTGCATTTGTATCTGTGTGTGTGTGTGTGTGTTTGTGTGTGTGTGTGTGTGTGTGTATGTGATTGTGTGTACATCTATGTGTGTGTATTTGTGCATGTACATGTATGAGTGTGTGTATGTGTGTGAATGCATGTCTATGTGGCCTCTGTAATCTGCCTACGTGTCATATCTGTTCTATATGTTGATAATGCCTTAACATCTACGTTATTAACCAAACCTCCATGTTCTAATTAAGCATGTTGGTAGAACACTGATGAGCTTTCCTCATCTTTGAGTAAGTGCCAGTATTCACCAATCTGCTCTCCTATGCTACATGCTGTCTCCCCAATGTATACTGTTGTCCTGTTTCTGCACCATCCCTCAGTACACTGTGTGTTATAGACTACATTCCTAATCTGTGGATTCATCCTGCATGCTATACAGTTGTTATCTACACATGGTGGCCTTTCAAAAGGTTATGTTCTACAGATCAGGGATTTTACGGGGTCCCTGGCTTTTTTACTACTTTAATTCACAGCTTTGTCTTATCTAAGATTTTTCTAAAAAGGTATGCTATTTCGCTGCCAGGGGAAGCCACAATGAACATGGCACTCAGGTACTTTTGGTTAACATGGCAAAAATGCATTTGGATTTTATTACCATTGTTGCTGATAGTTTCACCAGTTTCCTGGAAATCCAAATTTCTATCCAATGTCATTAGGTATTACAGTAATAAATATTAAATACACAAATGAAAATATTTATACAAAGATACTTCAGTTTTATTATAGCTATCCATTCATCCAGCCAGCCAGCCAGAATGTATTTCTCATTCGACATTCTGCTGAGCTTGTCTGCACAGAATGTCAATTGACAGCCTGATGAAAGTAATAATGTTTCTGTGTTGGTATTTGTGGTTGTCATTATGATTGTTGAGTGTAATGTATGATAAACTGCTTTGAAACCTATAAATTCTCTAACCAGATTGCAAATTCACATATATCTCTACAGTAGCATAACTGGGTATGACAGCAAGCAGAGAAATCCATTCCAGGTGATGCTTTTCAGTGGAAAGGTCATATATAATCATTGAAAGAAAATACTGCAGACTGTACTACAGACTAAAGAATTGTCACAGCATCCAGTGGAGGGTATTGGAGAAGTGCAAGCCATACTTTAATAGCAGTAGGAAGTGCAGGTTATGCTTAGCAGAGAAAGAACTATGCTACAGAACTCTATCCTGGATACCAACCTAAACTATCAAAATGAAATTTTCTGATCCTGCCTGCATGAAAGGAAATATGTGTTTGGATACTGGTGGTTAGTACCATGGATATAAATATTAGAACTTCCACCATCAGTTCTTCTCTCCAACACAGTCTGAGGCTTCAATAGATTCTATTACTAACTCAAGGGTTGCCTCAGATAACATGCACTCTAGCTGTACTACTGGGTCTATCTATAATCCTTAGCATGATTGGCTATGTTAGTAAATCAAAGAAAGTTCGCAGGTGTCAATAAATTTGGTTGCCACAAAGAATGAAAAAGCTTTGACATTTTGGATAGTAGTCTTTTGTCAGAGATGTCAATTAATAGCCAAAGGAAGAGGAAGCAACTATGTTAAAATGTAGAGAGAGGATGAGGAGATAATTACGGTGAATATGGGATATAGAAATGTGGAAGTAAGAAAAGGGATATGAGACAGAGAGAGAGAGAGGGGCAAAGATAGAGAGGAAGAGAGAGAGAAATACATGTTTTCCAAATGTCAGACTAACATGGCAAAAATGCATTTGGATTTTATTACCATTGTTGCTGATAGCTTTACCAGTTTCCTGGAAATCCAGATTTCTATCCAATGTCATTAGATATTACAAGAATGAATACTAAATACACAAATGAAAATATTTATACAGAGACACTTCAGTTTTATTATAGCCATCCATCCATCCATCCATCCATCCATCCATTCATTCATTCATCCATCCATCCATCCATCCATCCATCCATCCATCCATTCATCCATCCAGCCAGCCAACCTGCCAGCCAGCCAACCTGCCAGCCAGCCATGCATACATATATACACACACACATGCAAGCACATTCATACATGCAAGCACATTCATACATGCATACATGAATACATACATACATACATACATACATACATACATTTGGCTGGGTTATTAGCGGGTCAAATTGAATGCCTTGTGGCAATTTTGCCAGCTCTCTATGTTCTGAGTCCAAATTCTTTTAAGGTTAATTCTTTACCTTTCATCCTTTCGGGGTCCAATATAAGACCCTGAAAGTATTGTATGGAGACCAATTCCTCTTCTTTTTTTCCATTTTCAGGTATGGAAGCAAGGTCTAGAATCAAAGGGCCTTAGAGTTAACTTAGCAAAAACCAAAGTCTTAGTAAGTAGGAAAGCTGACAAATTACAAATCCCTTCAGCTTAGATTGAGTTAAAAAAGCTTATTTCGATCAAGAAAATAAAGATTTGAGCAACACATTTAAAAAAAACTTGAAACAGAACAATTCACAAGACAGCGAACTTAAGGTTGAGGAAAAGATCCACAAGTCAATTTTAAAATCACCTACCAGCGAAAAGAAAACTAGAAATGGTAGAACTGTACATTTTCCCAAAAGACTTACCCAGTTTGTTTGAATATATTCCTCATGAACTTTTATATTCCTGGAATTTTTTGTTTATAAAAAAAAAAAAGATTTGTAATTTTTTCCAGAGAAATTAGATTGAACAATTTGATAAACTTTACAAGAACGCTGTTATTGTTATTGTTGATCCTTTGTAAATTTGTATATTTGACTTGCTAAAAGTATTAATTCAAACATTGTATTGAAGTATATACGTGTTATTTTTATTTTTATTTTTTTCGCAAAATTGACAATTTTTCTGGTTAAGGGCCTATGTAGCAAGTCATAAAAGGTAGAAATATGACGTAATGTTCATTTGCCCGAACAAGCATAATTGTTGGTATCCCATTGGTTAAAATTACTACCCATATATGAATTCTAAACTTTCATCAAAGAAATCTTTCACGAAATACGATTCTTAGAATTCGGATATGAGCAGTTATAAAAACTCTGATTTGGGGAAATTACTCAGTGATCGTAAAATGTTACTAAACTCCACAACACTCACAACAGTGATAGTTGGATGTTACTAAACTCCATGACACTCACTCATTGAGATATTGGCTATTTTTTATGCCATGTCTATGATAAAAATCCAACAAGACTTATTTAAATTGTTCTGAACTCTAGTAGTTAGTATGAAAGATTAGCTCATGTGAATTTGAAGTCATAATTCTCGACGACAAAATGACTTTATTTTCCAATTGTACTATAAATGCTAAATGTACACAAATAAACTAATGTAGTAATTATTTTCTCTTTCTTCACGTTCTTCAACTTGTTAATGAAATTTATTTCTGCAATTATGAAACTGTGCATTTTTTTTATAGCAGTTAAAAGAACACAAATTTATTTATCTTCAACATACATGCATGCATAAAATGTCCGTTAGCGTTTTAGAGTATATATTCCTCGCTATGGCGTTTATGGAGCTGGAGTCAGAATTTACGTGTAATGATAACACCTATAAGTAATTTATAAGTGACGTGTTTATCAATATATATTCCTACTTCGAAAGTAAAATATATTTATTATCTATTTCCAAATAGGAAACATATAAAAGTAGTGTTACACAAACAGTAACCAAACCGGCTATAAAACTAGCATGGAAAACGGATGTTAAATGATGATGATGATATATATATATGAGTGGGTCTGTGTGTGTATATAATCTATTAAGGAAACAGAAAATGGGTTTGGTATTAGACTTTATTGTGTGTAACAATTGTTTCAACCAATCCTGTGACTGTCCCTTATGGGTGGGATACTGTGCATCATATTGTATTGCATCAATTTTGCAATCTGGCTCACATCAGGTTTATTCACACATAAAATGGTGTCTCGCTAAAAAACTTGAGTTCAGGCAGTCATGTTTTTATTTGCTCATAAGCCAGCAGGATGGGTCGAAATGATTGTCTTATGCAATAAAGACTAATTTCAAATCCATCTGTTTCCTTAATCGATTATTATCTCGACCACCACTGCAGAATTCCTGAAGTAGATCCAACAGAAATACACCCCAACTGTGGATGACACTAGGTAACCTAAATTGTGCCAGTGCTTTACTCAACACATCAGCATACTAATTGGCATATACCCATTTGTCAAAACCAAAGTCCTAATAAGTAGGAAGGTAGACAAAACACAAATCCCTTCACGTAGATGGCCCTGCTCAATCTGTAGAAAAGGTGTAGGTAGAAACTCTATAAGATGCACCCAGTGCAAGCTATAGACACATAAGAGGTGCAGCAATATCAAAGGAAGGCTAACTAGGAAGTTAGTTTTTGTATGTGGCAGATGTCCAGGAGCAATAAACACTGAAAATGTGCAGAAAACAACTTCTACCACATTCCAGGGAGAAAAAACTAGATGTAGTTGATAGCTTTTGTTATCTAGGTGACCAAGTTAGTTGTGAGGGAGGGTGCGCTGAAAGTGTAGCTGCTAGAATAAGAATAGCCTGGGCAAAGTTCAGAGAGCTCTTACCTCTGCTGGCGACAAAGGGCCTCTCACTCAGAGTAAAAGGCACACTGTATGACATATGTGTATGAACAGCCATGCTACATGGCAGTGAAACATGGGATGTGACTGTTGAGGACATGCGTAAGCTCACAAGGAACGAAGCCAGTATGCTCCAATGGATGTGTAATGTCAGTGTGCATACTTGACAGAGTGTAAGTACCTTCAGAG
Organism: Octopus bimaculoides; assembly: GCF_046866305.1. Lineage (NCBI taxonomy): Eukaryota > Metazoa > Mollusca > Cephalopoda > Octopoda > Octopodidae > Octopus > Octopus bimaculoides. The sequence continues at coordinate 63,920,651 of NC_142938.1, read as the reverse complement.
AAAAGTTGAACCTTAGGAGCATCAGTTGTGGTGTGCAAGAGAGACGATTGCGCTGGTACGGACATGTGGCGAGAATGGATGAGGACAGCTGTGTGAAAAAGTGCCACACTCTAGCGGTTGAGGGAACCTGTGGAAGAGGTAGACTCAGGAAGACCTGGGATGAGGTGGTGAAGCACAACCTTCGAACATTAGGCCTCACTGAGGCAATGACTTCTGACCGAGACCTTTGGAAATATGCTGTGCGTGAGAAGACCCGGCAAGCCAAGTGAGACCAAAATCCAAGGCCTCTGCCAGGGATGTAGCCAGCCCACTTATGCATACCTTTCCTTCATTGGACACTAAACTCCGCTTGCGAAGACCTGTTGAGGCAAGTGAATTCGAAACCAAACTAAATTTGATGACTGGCACCCATACCAACGTCTCCTTCGTTGGACACTGAACTCCACTTGCGAAGACCTGTTGGGGCAAGTGAAAGTGAAATCGTGATGGCACTTGTACCAGTGGAGCGCTAAGAGCACCGTCCGAGCATGATCGCTGTCTGGCTTCCATGCCAGTGGCATGTAAATAGCACCATTTGAGCATGATCGTTACCAGCGTCGCCTTCCTGGCACTTGTGCCAGTGGCACGTGAAAAGACATTTGAGTGGAGTTGTTGCCAGTGCCGCCGGACTGACTCCTGTGCAGGTGGCACGTAAAATACATCATTTGAGCGTGCCCGTTGCCAGTACCGCCTGACTGGCCTTCGTGCCGGTGGCACATAAAAGCACCCACTACATACTCGGAGTGGTTGGCGTTAGGAAGGGCATCCAGCTGTAGAAACTCTGCCAAATCAGATTGGAGCTTGGTGTAGCCATCTGTTCACCAGTTCTCAGTCAAATCGTCCACCCCATGCTAGCATGGAAAGCGGACGTTAGACGATGATGATGATGATATATATATACATACATATATATATATATATATATATATATATATATATATATATATATATATATCCATACATATATGTACATATATATATATATATATATATATATATATATATATATATATATATATATATATATATATATATATATATATATATATATACATATACATATATATATACATAGATATATATAGTATAGAGAGATTTGAAGAATTTCAAGCACTTATAAATGGACTTGATGTAAACATTCAATTCATGATGGAGATGATGGAATATAGCCATCAACAACTTCCTTTCCTCGACATCCTCATTAAGAAATCTAACAACGTAATAGAAACAGATATATACTATAACCCCACAGACTCCAAGCAGCATCTACCATGCAACTCATGCCACTCCAGACACACCAGAAAGAATATTCCCTTCAACCTAGCAAAAAGGCTTTGTGCTATAGTTTCTAATGCAAACACCAGAGACACAACTACATGAACTAAAAGATACACTCATCACTAGGAACTAACCACCTTCACTAATCGACATCGCCTTCAACATGCCCTACAACTCAACATCCACGAACTCAGACATCCCAAATTAAAGAAGGATATACAACCAAAAGCCCTACCAGACATCACCACACACAACCCTCTTAACAATGAAGCCTTCGACACCATCCTTCAAAACATTCCTCTGCTAAAAAAGGACCACAGAATGAACTCAATCCTCCAATCTGCCTATCCAGCATCCATTGTCTCCAAAGCCTCACCCTAAAAAAAAAAACAGAACAAAAACAATGTTCTCTTATAAACAAAATCCCCCAAAAATATCTGTTTTATATAAATAAGCATGATATCTGTATATTCACAGAATTGTATTTGACAAGTTCGAAAGACGAACGAAAGCGCTAATATATGAAAAAGTTTTTTCCAAAATTCTGACGAATTTTTTCAATATATATATATGTATATATATATATACATTTATATACATATATATATATATATATACATATGTATATATATATGTATATATATATATATACATAATATAATATAGGATAAAATCTTTATAAGAATTTATCAAGTAGTCAGCGTGAAAAAAACCTCATAATGAAAAAAATTCATCATTTTTTTCCATAAATATATTTATTTTTATGTATTACTTCACATTTTTTCTGTATTGATTGAGAAACCAGTGGTATACCGTTAAGTTAAATGTTTTTAAGAGATTAATTTTGAAAGCTGCATTCTCTCGCTTTCGGTATATATATATATATATATATATATATATATATATATATATATATATATAAATATATATACATATATATATATACATATATATATATATATATACATATATATATATATGTATATATATATGTGTATATATATATATGTGTGTATATATATATATATATATATATATATATATATATATATATATATATATATATATATATATATTACATATATACTTTTATAAAACAAATTTTACAAAATATATAGTATCTGTTAACAGTCTTAGCAAAAAGCTCACAGTTGAGTTTTTGTATATATATATGTATACATGTCTCTTAAAGGATAGAGCTCAAAATCAATGCATTGAAGATACTTTATTGCAGCAACAATTATAATAACAGAAACAACCACAATAACCTATGCACATTTCAATAGGGTATCCCGGAAAAATAAACCACATCATAAGATGTCTCGTAAAATATTGTAACAAATTACAACATATTACAAATTTCTGGATACTCCATCTCATCAGGGTCGCATTATTGCCATCACCAATACTATTATTAGCAAAACACACACATCATCCAAGAGGGTGAAAGAATAATCGACGGCACGCAACCTACCATCGTTATTTTCTTACAGAATGTAAACAAACCAGTCAACCGAAATCCAGCGACGTACACCGCCCGGTTTACAGCGTAAAAATCCCTATTGAAATGTGCATAGGTTTGGCTTATTGTGGTTGTTTCTGTTATTATAATTGTTGCTGCAATAAAGTATCTTCAATGCATTGATTTTGAGCTCTATCCTTTAAGAGACATGTATATATATATATATATATATATATATATATATATATATATATATATATATATATATATATATATATATATATATATATATATATATACATATATATACATATATATATATATATATATATATATATATATATATATATATATATATATATATATATATATATATATATATACTAGCAGAAATACCCGGCGTTGCCCGGGTTAAAGAGAATAATGAAATCTAAAAACGCCGTCTAGACTACGCAACCCTCAACTGTTAGTAGCTACGATACCATATTTCTACATTAATAACTCTCCAATCCATGCCAGCATGGAACATAGATATTAAGTGGAATGCTAGAAGAAAGTTTTCAACTCATATGTATATAAAGTAAATACACGTAATTCAGAAACACGTTTTGTGTATTTTATTTCATAACCAAACAAACAGGTACAGATTATAAATAATGAAAAGCCAATTTTGGTGATTCATTTGACAGAGGTAGTAGAGAGACAATGCGATGATAAATCTGAGGTTGGATCTTGAAAGTTTGGATGAATGCTGCCTCAGTTAAATCTCTTGTGGTTCCAAATGATGTCATCTGTAGTACAGCGTCGTATTGTCTAATTTTGTTTTGCAAACGTTAGGAATCTTGGTCAGTTGATGATAACAGTTTCTTCAATAGCTCTGGAGGTTGGGGATTGTGGAATTGTTGGGAATGTTTTTAACTTTGGTGTTATATGTATTGCTTGAATTTCTTTGACATATGAAATATATGTATTTTCATTGGGTTTGTAAAAGAAAGTTGTGTAGTTCTCGAGTTTTAGGGATTCACACAGACACACAGACAGACAGACACACATTCTCATCTTTATATATAGATATATATATATATACACACACACGCACCCAAACACACGTATATATATGTATATCAATATAAATATATGAAAGTCAATGAAGTTTCGTAAAAGAAGGTGATCATGTACACACTTTCTTGCTGTTGTGATTATAACACCTCGTTGTAAACAATGTTCCTTGTTTTCCCTTGTGGAGCATATGCAAATAGGTTTTTTTTTGCTGCCCACTCTTGAGCAGCCAACATACAGTTGTCCATGTGAGAAGCGGGGCTCTTCCAAGAGAAGACCAGCTACAGACAGTGCTCATCTCTTATGTTCGGGTTAAAATTTCATCAACATCAAAAATATATGAATTTTCATGGGAGTTATGGCCGTTATGCATAGAATATAATTTCCAAATTGCAGACAAAATTTACAATCGATAAATGTCTTAGAACAACCAGTCTCTCATCTGGGAAGGCCTTGAAATCAATGTTACCAACTGGGGACTATGTGTGTCGCAGTGATAATAAAAAGACTCAAAGGAGGTCTGCAACGAAATAATTTTACTCAACACTTTGCAAGTGAATCAGTGGAGGCAAAGATGTGTCTCATTTACTCGACAATTTATGCACCACATTGCAGAAATCACAATGTAAGTATATCTGAAAGGGTAGTCTTACACTGTTGTACCGTTGAATTACAAATAATGCTCATCTGTTATGTTCGGGTTAAAATTTCATCAACATCAAAAATATATGAATTTTCATGGGAGTTATGGCCGTTATGCATAGAATGTAATTTCCAAATTTCATAAAGATCCATTCAGTACTTTTGACGTAGTTTTGGATAAGAAAACAAATGACTAATGTGTGTGTTTGTGTCCATGTGTATGTGTGTGATGGGTGTATATATGTATAGATATCTGTATGCATGTATATATGTGTACATATTACATGTACATGTATATATATATATATATCTATATATATACATCTACACATATGTATACATATACATTTATGCATATAGATCTATATCTATATATATATATATATCTATACATATACGTGTACATATACATGTATATGTATACATATACATCTCTCTCTCTTTCTCTCTCTCTCTCTCTCTCACTCTCTCTCTCTCTCTCTTTATCTCTTTCTCTCTCTCTCTGAAAGTATCTGTCATTACAGTATCCAAATGTGATTGTTTCAGTTAGTGGAATAGTTTCATTTTTAAAGTGAAAGTATTTGACATGAGTGTTTTTGTTTCACTTTTGACACGTAATACTTAAATAGTGGAGGAGATGTTATGTTGCCGTGGGCTCGAACTCTGCAAGAAGTTAAACATTTTTTTTTTACTAAAACACAACTGGAACCCTAAGTAAGGCATCTGTAAAATTTGAATGAAATTGGTTGCGTAGTTCTCGAGTTTTACGGATTCACACACACAGACAGACAGACAGACAGACAGATTCTCATTTTTATATATATAGATATATACAAACATATATATCTATACATACATACATATATATATATATATATATATATATATATATATATATATTTCATATATATTTCCACTCGTACGGTATTCCACAACTTTACTTTATTATATATATATATATATATATATATATATACACACACACACACACACAGCTGAGTGGACTGGAGCAACCTAAAATGAAGTGTTTTGCTCAGGGACACAATGTACGGCTGGTCTGGGAATTGAAACCCCCATCTCCAATCATGAGTGCAATGCACTAACCATTCGGTTGCTTTCACACCAGACACTCACACCCATTTACACACACACAAACATGCACACACACATATATGCATAGACTGACAGTGAGGAGATCATACATATGGTGTGTTGTCTGTGTTTATGAGATGTATTTATAATTTATAATTTTTGTTTATCTTTCCATCGATAAACATGGCTACTATAACATTCAGTTTTTATGTCAGCTGATATATATATATATATATATATATATATATATATATATATATATATATATATATATATATATATATATATGTATATATATAAATATTATATAAATATATGAATATATCCATGCATATATGTACATACCTACATCTATATACATACATACATGCATGTATGGGTACAGGAAATCAAAAAAACGTTAAATACAATGAAAAACGAAAACATATATATATATATATATATATATACATATATGTATATGTATATATGTATATATATATATATATATATATATATATATATATATATATATATATATATATATATATATATTTATATATATGTACATATATATGTATATATGTATATATATGTGTGTATATATATATATATATATATATATATATATATATATATATATATATATATATATATATATATATATATATATATGTATATATATATATATATATATGTATATATATATATATATATATATATATATGTAGTGTAGGTGCAATGACCCAGTGGTTAGGGCAGCAGATTCGCGGTCATAGGATCGCGGTTTCGATTCCCAGACCGGGTGTTGTGAGTGTTTATTGAGCGAAAACACCTAAAGCTCCACGAGGCTCCGGCAGGGGATGGTGGCGAACCCTGCTGCACTCTTTCACCACAACTTTCTCTCACTCTTACTTCCTGTTTCTGTTGTGCCTGTATTTCAAAGGGTCAGCCTCGTCACACTGTGTCACACTGTGTCACGCTGAATATCCCCGAGAACTATGTTAAGGGTACACATGTCTGTGGAATGCTCAGCCACTTGCACGTTAATTTCACGAGCAGGCTGTTCCGTTGATCGGATCAACTGGAACCCTCGACGTCATAAGAGACGGAGTACCAACAATATATGTATGTTCTTTATATATATATATATATATATATATATATATAAAGAAATGTGTGTTGATTTGTAGATTGTATATGGGGTGATTTATTTACAGATGCTAGTTTATGAAGGGGCACATGAACTGAACAGGAAGGGTCATTGTAGTTCTTAGATGTTGATTTTGTATTTGCTGTGTTTGTGGTGTTTCATGAGGCTTTGCGGTGGAGGGTTGAATTTTAAATATATATACATACATATATATATATATATATACATATATATATATATATATATATATATATATATATATATATATATATATATATATATATATGAATGATGGTGATGATGATGATGATGATGATTGTGATCGTGACGATGATCATGATCATGAAAAAAGGATGATGATGATGATGATGATGATGGTGATGATGGTGATGATGATGATGATGAGGAGGAGGAGGAGGAGGAGAAGGAAGAGGGGGACAGTAATGATGATGACCAAAGCTACAGAAATAAGACAATGAATTTGATTATTTTACATCTATTTGACTATAAAAAAGAAAAAAAAACGAGATCTGGTCAACACAAACAGCATTGATAAACCAAATTTACCAAGTGCAAAGGCTAAGCAGGGTGAAGGATGTTTAAAAGAACTTTGCCTGTGATATGAAAGATATAAGTTCAACTAAAGTGTTTACTGCATGAAGAAAAACAAACAGGCAAGATGTATCAGGAAGTATTTGAACTGAGATACAGAGCAAGTGATAGGAGTTAGAGACATGTGAAGAGGTGTTTTTGGATGGAGAGGATATGTAGATCTATAGTTTAGAAAAACAGATGTTGTTGTAATAGAAGATAAAGACAGGTATAGAAATGAAACATCTGTGAGCCAATGCATGCCAATGAGTTAATATTTTACCATTTTTGCATGTTGTTTAGGAAATTTTAGTGTGTGTGTGCATGTGTGATAGCAGCACCATCAAACACAGACATCATCCTTTTCCTCCTCATTATCACATTTAATGTCCACTTTCTCTTGTGTTGGTTTGTTTACACACGTGTAACTTAGCTGTTTAACAAAACAAACTGATAGAATAAGTATCAGATTTAAAGGTAAATACTGGGATCAATGTATTTAGCTAAACTCTTCTGGGGGTGTCACAGCATGGCCACATTCCTACAGAGACAGCAGTAAAATAGGATTAGGGTAAAATATATGCTTATTATACAGCTCTCTTTTGTAACTCTACCAGTGTTCTTTGACATACTGAAATTTTAAATTTCAAATGTATTTTTTCTATATTTTCTCTACTTTATTTAGCTTTAATTCATGTGAGCTGTATTCGTTGAAAACTAACATAGTTTAGAAATTTCTTGACCATTTTTCAGTTAAACTCTAAATTCTAGCTTTCTTTTTTAACCCTCTTGGGACACACAGGCTGACTGATCAGCCCAAGTGATACAAATTGAAAGGACTTCGGGGCCGGTCCATTGGCCTGATGGAAAAGATGTTGTGAATAGTTGGTTTTGAAGAATAATAGAGATTGTCTTTCAGTAGATGTATCTCAACAGAAAAAATTTGGGTCTTTTTGGTTACACATACCAAAACACTGAGTGTCGCAAAATGGTTATCTGTTTAGGGCAAACCAACACCCATTAAATTTCCCTTTTTTTTTTACATTTCTTTTTCCTTTTTATGGTTCTGCATATCACATTCTAAGGACACTGGAATATGTCTGCTGGTTAGCATGTGGTTTATGGCAAATTGTTGTTAATAGAAAAAAAACGTAGAGAGGAAATACGAAAAATTCAACCAAACATTTTGATGTCAGAGACAAAGTCCGTTACAAAGTATACAAGAACGGTAAAGAGAGTTGGCAGGATGTTTCCAAAAAGAATTGGAAACATGATGTGTTTAATAAAAGGCCAATGATGGGAGCATAAATGACACCTAAATCAATTAAAAACCAGAAATACAGAAGAAAGGAAGGAAACTCCAGTGGAAGTGTTTTACGACATGTTCCGATATTCCAGCACTGAAAGAGATTGAGCCTAGAAGAAGCAGTAACAGAGAAACGTAAACAGACTGAACATTCAGAAATAATTCTTAAGTGGAAAAGGCACTGAACTCCCTAGGGAAGCAAAATTTCAAAACGGGAGAGAGGTGTTGGAAAGAAAGGAAAAATAAAATATAATGATAAAATAAATTTCGTTTCCTACAGAAGTTGAAATCTCAAAAGGGGAGATGTGGCAAGAGTCACAACACCCCCTGCAAGAATAGACTTGACCGAATGACTATAAAAAGTAACAATCTGGGGGGAAGAGTAGGTATTAATTGCAGGGAGTCATAAGGTGTTGTTTTAGTAGTTTGTTGGAATATCGTTTGTTGGTTCTTGTATAGTTTGATTGGTACATTACTGTTACCCTGCTTCATTATATGTTTATTGTTACTATGTGGTTATAGTGTGAACAAGTACCGTCATAACAATTGGTGATACAACAAAAAATGAAAATAACCTCTCAGTCTAGCTTAAATCTTGAGAGATGTGCTTCCCAGGAAAGTCTTTTTCTGCCTTGCATAATTTCTATCAGAGATCCTGTATGTGTGTGTGTGTTTATGAATGTACATGTACAGTTGCTATGGTTTATTTTGCTATGGTTTATTTTGGTTGCTATGGTTTACAGTAGTTGCTATGGCTTATAGTTGCTATGGTTTATCATGGTTGCCATAGATTATTATGATTGCTATGATTTAATGTATATGGTTTGTGTGGTATTATGGCTTTTTTAGTAGCTATGGTACCTAGCCGTTGCTATGAGTTTCTGCTGTTGCTATGGCTAATTGTCATTGCTATGGTTTTCTTCTGACTGGTATGGTTTATTATTACTACTATGGTTTTGTGTGGTTACCATGGTTTCACATAGTTACTATGGTTTGGTATTCTTCCAATAGCTTTCCATCATTGCTTTTAATTCGTTATGTTAGCTATGGTTACTTCCCATCTGCATTGCTATTGCTTCATTCAAAAGAGAAGATTTTGGCATTGTCTGACGATGTTATATTAATAAATTCAGTTTCCATTGTTGTTATAAAGTAAAATATTCAAACCTGTAAGAAAGCGATTCACTGTATTTTATTATGGAGAAAATTCCATCGGTTATGACGATAAGGGTTCCAGTTGATCCAATCAATGGAACAGACTGCTTGTGAAATTACCATGCATGTAGCTGAGCACTCCACAGACACATGTACCCTTAACATAGTTCTCAGAGAGATTCGGCATGACACAGAGTGTGACAAGGATGACCCTTTGAAATACAGGTACAACTCATTTTTGCCAGCTGAGTGGACTGGAGCAACGTTAAATAAAGTGTCTTGCTCAAGGACCCAACATGTTGCTGGGAATTGCATTCATGACCTTACAATCATGATCTGAATACTCTAACCACGAAGGCATTTGTCTTCAAATAGGTCAGTAGATGGATGGACACTTTTTTGTCTACAGTTAGAAATTTTCTCCATGACAAATTACAGTGGATAGTTTTCTTAAAGGTTTCTGTATGCCTCATGCATATTTGAACTGGCAACAAGTTTGTATTTACTTGTTTATGTCTGGACATATTATAGGTGAAGTGAAGAAGAAATACAAGTGAACCAGACCAGTCTACATAGTACGAGACGTGCCAACTCCAAGGAACACAGAGCAGGCAAAGATATGACACACCAGGTTTATGGAGCAGAAGATGGTGTCTGTTTCTGAGTGATTTCATTCTAATCAGTTGCATGGCAGTTTAACCTATAACCTATAGTGATAACATTTACAAGATGCTAAATAGTAAGACTAAACAGAAAAGCATGTAAAGTAATGACTGTATTTTGAATACACAACCCAAAATTTTATAGGAAAATGTGGTAGGTAACCATGAGTATAGAGAGGAAGGGGTCTATGAAATGGTAAACTTTTATAGAATATATTCTGTAGGATTAGAAAGATCTATAGCAAAGATTTTAATGAAAGACATGTTGAAATTGCTCCAAAATGTAAACAATACAAGATACAATTTTGCATTTTTCTGAGAAACCAATATATACAAATGAGAAGCTGCCCTAACAGCTGGTTGGGATGGGAAAAGGAAAATGAAGAGGAATTATAATAAAGCTGAAAACAATACTAAAAATGGGGTTATAGAGTATCATGGTGTTATAGCTCTTACATTTGTTTTAGTCATATGACTGTGGCCATGCTGGGGCACTATCTCAAGTGTTTAGTTGAACAAATCAAACCCAGTACTTCTGCTTCTATGCCTTTTTTATTAAAAAAAAAACTATGGTACTTATTCCGGAATACCTGACAGAAAAAAAGTTTTATCTTCTATCTTACTAACAACCACTTTTGTCTTTGCTAGATTAACTTTAAGGCCTTTTGATTCCAGATTTTGTTTCTATACCTGGAATTTCTTCTCCAATTCTGCTAAAGATTCTGCAATAAGAGCATATAGCAGCTCCCATAGGCACTCAGTTTTGAATTCCTTTGTTATGGCTTGGAGGACTATAATGAATAAGAGTGGGCTGAAAACTGAGCCTGGTGAACCCCTACCTGAACACTAAGCTCATCACTGTATTCTTGGCCGACTCTCATCGTACTGACAGCACCACTGAACATGGCTTGGACAGGTCTAACAAGCCACTCCTCTACTCCTAACTTCCTTAGAGACCACCATATAACAGAGCGGGGAACTCTGTCGAAAGCTTTCTCCAGGTCGATGAAGGCTAAGTACAATGGCTTACTTTTGGCCAAGTACTTTTCCTGCAGCTGTCTCACTAGGAAGATGGTATCTGTGGTACTCTTTCCAGGTACAAAACCAAACTGCATCTCATCTAGTTTAATTCTGTTTCTAATGAATTGAGCTATAACCCTCTCAGTAATTTTCATGACTTGGTCTAGCAGTTTAATACCTCTGTAGTTGTTTCTATCTAAGGCATCACCTTTACCCTTCTAGCAGCTAACTATAATGCTACTACACAAGTCGTTGGGGATGGTGCCTTCCTGAATAACCTAATTAATTATACAAGTAACTAAGCTGTATCCTACACCACCAGAAATTTAAATCATCTCAGCAGTGATTCCTGATGGCCCATGGGGCTTTTCTTGTCTTCATATCCTTAATTGCCTTATCTATTATGCTGCTATCAACTCTGATGGCTGGTCCCTCAATTGGTTTGATATTTGATCAACTCTCCTTCTCCCATTCATTTTCTATGTTTAGTAACCTTTCACAGTGACACCCCCATGCATCTTTCTTCTCTGAGTCATTAAGTGCAAGCATACCATTATCCATTCGCACACATTTCTCACCTACCACATCTCTATTTTCTCTGATACACTGCTTTGTAATCCTGAACACCTCATGCCTCTGATCCTCATGTTATAGGACATTTGCAAACCTTCAGCTTCTCCTTTTGCTATGTATACCTGACATTTAGCTGCCCTTTTGGCTACCTGATATAATTCTCTGCTTCCACCATTTTTCCATTCTTTTCAGACCTGTCTCTTTGCTTTTATAACATTGTCAACCTCATTGCTCCACCAACCAAGTCACCTTTTGTCTAGCTGGGACCCTGCACCAACGACAAATTTCATCTGTAGCTCCCAATAGATTGTCCCTTAAGAACTTCCAGTTGTCCTCTAAGCTATATGTCTCCAACTCTTCCTCTCTTTCATCAGACATTTCCATTAGCAAATCTCTAAATCTCTAAGTCTGCTGGGTCTTTGAGCTTCCATATTCTTCTTTTCCAGATTGGTTTACTTCTCCGGGTTTTTCTTGCTCTGATTCTGAAGTCACTAACTTGTAACCTATGTTGGGTTGTACACCCTTCACCTGGGAAAGACTGCATTTTTAAGCATCCATCTAACTCATTGCCTGGTGAGGAGGTGGTCAATCTGGCTTATGTGCTCACCAGATCGATAAGTGATTGGGTGATTGGCTGGTTTTTTGAAGTTGGTGTTGCACACCATAATTTCATTTGTATCACAGAACTCCAGCAGTCTTGTTCCCTCCTCATTTCTAGGTCCATAACCATAGCCTCCATGCACTCCATGGTTTGATATTTGGTAAACTCTCCTTCTCTATATTCTATTCTCTATCTTAATGTAGTATCTTTGCGCGACCTCTTTCTAATAAACGTTCTAGTACTGAGTTTAGCGTCTAAGTTTTAGTTTCAACTGCAGCAGTTTAGCAATAAGTATTGATTTTAACTTTGTTAAATGACTTTATATCATTGTTTGAAAAAAATATGTATTTTTATATTATTCAATTGATTTTTAATGATAATTTTAGTCGATACCTTTTTTAACACTAAATTAATTAGTAGTAAGTGTATCATCTTAGCCTAAACTAAGACTTCGATTAGATTAGAGTTGAATTTTTTCCATTAATACTGTTTAATATTTCTTTCTATTTTATGCGATAAATAACTAGTCTTTTTATTTAATTTCTTTGATTATACAATATCGTTAATTGTTTTATTATGACTTAAGTTATATAAAATTTAATCTTTCATTCATAATAAAATTTTCATTCATGTTTTTATTTCTATTCCTTTTCTTTATGCAATATTTTCACTAGACTTTTAAATAAACGTTTTTAGTCTAAAATCTTCTAGCTTAAACTATTGCATCGTTTAGATATGTGCTAATTCTATCTTCATTATTTTAACCTAAAACTTCGTTCAAATTGTATTTTAAACGAAAAATTTGTTAAAGTTGTTTTTTGCATATAATATTCCTGTTAGCTTAATGGACATAGGGGTGATTATGGAATGTTTATAATTTTCATATTTTTAATAATATTTTTCTATCTTAATATAATAAGTATTTTATATACATTCATTTATTTATTGTTGGTTGATATATTCATTCTTTTATTATTATTGTTGTTGTATTTTGACCTGAAGATTAGCTATATTTTAGAATAGAATTGATTTTCGATAGTTTTAATCGATTTTAATCAATTTAAATTTTCTTTCTATTTGAAAATTGGTTATGAAACACGTGTAGTCATTTTATTATCATTATCTTATGATATTTACTTTGTATTATATCATACTTATCTATTGTGCTTTTACTTATTAATTTTTCTATATGTGACAGTGGATGTTCATCGATGAGTTCATGAACCTTGGTTCTTTTCCCTAAAACTATATATATATATATTATACTGTGAAACTTAATTTAATTTTAATTTTTTAATAAATTGATTTTAATTGAGCTTTTACCTGTAATTTGGGATTTTTATCCCTAATATTATTATTATTATTATTATTATCTATATATATATATATATATATATATATATATATATATATATATATATATATATGAACACACACACACACACATTCATACATATATATAAATATATGTGTACGTGTGAGTGTGAATGAAACCAAGTAATGCTCAAATGAATTATCAACTGTTTATTTATATATTTTTTCCTTTGCATTAAGGTATTGAGTGGTTCTTTGTATACAAAAACGGATGTATATTTATAAACATGTAATATCTGTTTCCTATGCTAAGATATATGTATATATATATATATATATATATATATATATATATATATATATATATATATATATGTATATATATATATATATATACACACACATGCACAAACACTCACTCACACACACACACACACACGCCGATACTTATGTATATAATATATACAATCCACAAAAGTAGTAAATGTAGATGAGAACCGACTGGTTAACAAACGCTACCCTTCCGTCACCCTAGAAAATTGTTGCAAGCACACACATGTCAGCATCTCTGCTAGACCAATCTGTGAGAAACAGGAACTATTTATGTGGTGCTAACACCCCTCATTGGTGCTTGTTAACTGTAATAGAGAAAGGTAGCCTCTTCCAAGAATTCAGGAGTAAGTTTTTGACTGGAAAATAAATGAAGACTAGAGAATTGGATATTGTTTCAATATTTTGCATGAAAATGTCAATAAACTATGTATTATTTATATTTTTTGTTCTTATTTGTTTGTTTATCTGTCTGTCTATCTTCTGTCTAACTATTTGTCTATCTTTCTGTATGTCTATCTATCAGTCTGTCTGTCTGTCTGTCTGTCTGTCTATCTATCTATCTGTCTGTCTGTGTGTTTGTCTGTCTGTCTATCTATCTATCTATCTATCTATCTATCATATCCCCCTCTCCCTCTCTCTTTCTTTCATATCTTCTCTCTATATATATGTGTGTATGTGTGTGTGTATGTGTGTGTGTATCTCTATCATATTGCTCTCCCCCTCTCTCTCTCTCTATCTATCATCTCTGTTTATCATCTTTCTCTCTATCACTTCCCTCTCTTTCTCTCTCTCTCTCTATATATATATATCTGTGTCTATCTATCTATCTATCTATCTATCTATATATCTATCTATCTATATATATATATATATATATATATATATATATATATATATATATATCTACCTATCTATCTATCATCTCTGTTTATCATCTTTCTCTCTATCATTTCCCTCTCTTTCTCGCTCTCTCTCTATATATATATCTATCTACTTGTCTGTTTATCTATCTATCTATCTATCTGGTGGACACGTCTGAAAGGATTAGAGACAAATACTTTCCTCTCTGGTCAATCTCTCATCAACTTTTTCAAGTATCACTTGAAAAGGAAGGTGAGAGTAGAGAGGCAAGTGTTGTCTAGCAAATGTTTCGAAAAAAGATGGATACATGTAGCAAGAATGGCACGTATAAATGACGAAGCCACCTTGACCATGATTCTATAAAACATTTAAAATTTTGTAAACAGCGAGTTACTTACGTCTCTTGCATAAATAAAAGGAATTTTATTTAACAAATTGTGACACTAAGGACCGAGGTTACCATGGTCTTTTCCGTAGGTTTTTCTTTCCATGGATAACCTCCCCATTTATTGGGAAATTTTTGTAATATTTTCATTTTTTTTTTGTACATACCCCAAACGTTTTCTCGATGCCTTTTCATCATTATCCCCATTTTAATTTTTTTACTTTATTTTCGTCCCCATCGAAAAGAAAAACTCTACATTTGTATTTTGTCCCCTCTATGTTGAACCCTGTGTGGCTAATAAAAGAAATGTATCTATCTATCTATCTATCTATCTATCTATCTATCTATCTGTCTATCTATCTACCTATCTATCGAACTGTTTGTCTGACTGTTTATCTCTCTGTCTCTGTCTGTCTCTCTCTCTCTCCCCCTTTCTCTCTCTTTCTTTCTCTCTTTCTCTCTCTCACTCTGTCTATTTCTCTTTCTCCCTCTCTTCCTCTCTCTCTCTCGTTTTGCGACAGGGAGTAGAAAGCCATCCAGCCATTCCGAAATTTTGGCCGTGCAACATTCATATCTGCTGCAAATTGGACGCAGTGGAGGAAATCTTTCAAACTTTTTGTGTATTTTAGGGAGACCATAAAATACAGGTGTTCTTCTTTCTGACCTTAAAATCTTAGATTCATCCTTATTAACGAAATCGTTTTCCTCCATTTCCAGAATTATTTTATCAAGTTCCTCTCTGTAATTGGGGTTTGGATCGACAGGTAATTCTTCATATGAAGTTTTGTCATTTAAAACTTCTTCACAAGCCGAAATATACTCACTTTTGTCCATAATGACGATAGCGCCTCCCTTATCCGCCATCTTAATAACAATAGAATCGTTATTAGCTAGACGTCGGAGTGTGTAACGTTGGGAATTTGTGAGGTTATTCCAGGACTTCTTTCCACTTGTTTTAAGGCTTTCTCTAATGCCTGCTTGACAAGATTCAAGAAATTCTAGTAGTGCTTGTGAACGTCCATTCCGAACTTTATCTGAATACCAAATGGGATTCTTTTCAACCCAATTATGCCAGATTCGATCATCATCATTTTCGTTACCAGTTTTTTCAAAAAAATATTCTTTCAGCTTGAGGCGGCAGACAAACTGAAATAGCCCTTGAGCTAGTTTATTCTTGTTGAAATTCTTAGTGCTTGGGCAAAAACTCAGTCCAAGCTCTAAACTGAGACGTCGTTGGGCGAATTTTTAGTTTAGATAAATTTATAACTGACTTGTTCTCTAGTGGGATGGTTTTTCTCGGGCAAGTGGTTTTCAGAGTCTTTTTCTCATTAGATTCCTGACTACTTTTTGGGCTTTGCTCAAAATCTTCACTTAAAACGCGGAACCTATTGGGTGAGAAAATTTGTTCTGAATGTTCATGTGAGAAGTTATAATTTTTACTCGTCTTTCTAGGGGTAATCCATTTCTGGGTGGGTGATAGAAAATGAGTGACTTCTGTGGTTTTTGTAGACATTTGAAAAACGTTTACTTTCGGGAAAGGAACAAATTTATTGTTTTCAAGGCAAAATCTTAAGTGTGTTCGCATTTTTGACTGATCAAATAGAAACTTATCTGGAGCGTTTCCAATCACCAGTTCAAATGCATATGCCAAGGCTACAAGCATATGCGCCAACTTGGGGATTAATTATATGAACTTGTTGAATTGTAGAAATAATGTTTGTTTGTGGTAAATACAACGTTGTTATTTGTGCTATTAGTTCCTGCGAAACTGGTAAATTCAAACTGTCATAAATATAAACATCTCCGAAAAAATTCATTGATAAAACAAAATGATTGTTCCTGGTGTGATGAATAAACAGTGTGCGGTGTGGATTGTATGTTAGAAATTCCGTGTGAGAAAAAATGGTTGGTTGTATTGGAATTTCTAGAAAATTATTATTATTATTATTATTATTATTATTATTATTATTATTATTATTATTACTATTACTATTACCATTATTAGTATTATTATTATTTTATGTTTGACTTTTGCTTTGCATTTGTACAAGTTGGATCCAAGTCTCACCCAGAGACCTCAAGAGACAACAAGTTAGAAGTTCATGTAGGTGTTATGCCTAGGGTACCATATATTTGGATTTGTACAGTGTTGTTCTTGAGAATGTTTAAGAAACCGTAAGAAAATTATGTGTTTGTTTTAAAATTTGAGATCACATAGACAGTATTTTACGTAGGATATGGGCAGTTCCCATGAGCACTATCTTTTGAACTTTAGCGATTTTGGGGTTTCCTGGTATCTGAGCTAGGTAGTAATCAGCCCGTTTTATTATTATTATTATTATTATTATTATTATTATTATTATTATTATTACCATTATTATTATTATTATTATTATTATTATTATTACCATTATTATTATTATTATTATTATTATTATTATTATTATTATTATTATTATTATTATTATTCAGTAGTTTTATTTTTATAACGTGCTTTCACTTCACTACTGAGCGCAGCTCTGTGTGCCTTGGGTATGTGCTGTGGTTTGCTGTGATGCTCTTATGGTTACTGTATTGAAAGTGTTTTGCATAGGATGTGTGCAGTGCCCAATAGTGCAATTTTCGGTATGTTATATATATTTGTAAGTCCTGGTGTTTTTTATTATTATTATTATTAGCTGTGAAGCAACATTAGTGGATTCTAGGATGTAGACTTTTATATCTAACCACCTTTCACTTGTGTTTTATTATGAATGTATAAACCCTTGTGTCAATTATTTAGCTTCATAGTTATATATGAGCATATGTGTATGTATATGTTGGAGTGTTAGTATGTGTGTATGTTTGTATATATGTATATACATGTAAACAAATGTGTGTGTATATAGATTCATACAGGTATGGATGGAATGTAATCCTATTGTAAAATTAGTCCCACAAGGGACTGTTTAGCAGTTGTGGGTGAGAATTGAACCATGCAGTTTTTCTTGTTAGTTAATAACCTTCGCCGCTCCACAAAACTGCTGATGTAAACAAATATTTATACATATACATAAATGCATATACATACAAAATACACTGATAAATACATTCATTCACAAATACACACATATACATACACATATGCGCACATACACTCATACAAACATACATATATTCATTCATAACATACACATATGCATATATTACACATATATGTGCACACATGCACATGCACAGCTTATGCATATACACACATGCACACACATATGCTGTAAACAAATATTATATATACACATATACATTTATACACACATACATTCATTCTTATCTACACATACACATACATTACAGTACACATACAAGCACACACATGCACACATGCATGCATAAATACATTACACATTTATACACATACATACACATACACAGATGCACACACATACACTGCAAACAAATATATATACATACACATACTTACATTCATACATACACACATACACTCATTCATTTATACATATATACATACATACATATATTACACATACATGCACACATCTGTGCACACATACATACATACATAACATGCACATACGTACACATTAATACACACACATATACATATACACTGTAAAGAAATATTTATACATAACATACACATACACATACATTCATACATACACGCATTCATTCATTTATACATACATTACATTACACATACATGCACACACATGTGCATGCACACATACATACATACATTACATGCACATGCATACACATACATACACATATACATACATTCATAGAGACAGACATACAGTCATTCAAACATACACACATAACACACACGCACACACACACACACACACGAACAAACACACACACACACATGCTGACAAAATAAACAACATGTTTGTAAATGTCATCAAAACCTATTTCTAAAATATCACCATTATTATTTTATTCCATTTGTTCTCTGCTTCACTGACATTCATTTAGTTTCTGTTATGTTGGTATCCAAACCAGCAGAGTGAGGGTTCAAATTCCACTACTGACACCAATTAGATTTTTGGTCCATGGTATTTTTTAGTTTTTTTTTAGTCTTCTCTTTTATTTATTGGTTTATCTATCTTTTATCTTTTAGTTGTTTCAGTCATTAGATTTTGGCCATACTGGGGCACTGCCTCAAAGAATTTTTAGTCAAAGGAATCGACCCCAGTACTTATTACAGTTTTTAAAGCCAAGTTCTTACTCCATCAGTCTTTTGCTGAACCGCTAAGTCACAGGG
Organism: Octopus bimaculoides; assembly: GCF_046866305.1. Taxonomy (NCBI): domain Eukaryota; kingdom Metazoa; phylum Mollusca; class Cephalopoda; order Octopoda; family Octopodidae; genus Octopus; species Octopus bimaculoides. The sequence goes on along the minus strand of NC_142938.1, from coordinate 63,900,879 downwards.
ATGTAAACACAACTGACACTGGTTGTCAAGCAGTAGTGGCTCACAAACACAAACACACAAAGACACACACACACACACACACATGCACACACACACACATCCACACACAAACACACACACAAACACACACACATACACAAGCACACAAACACACACGTGCACACAAAAACACACACACACACACACACATGCACACACACACACATCCACACACAAACACACACACAAACACACACACATACACAAGCACACAAACACACACGTGCACACAAAAACACACATGTGCACATGCACACACACGCATACATACATACATATATATATATATATAAATATATATATATAAATATATATATATATATATATATATATATATATATATATAGTTGAATTTTCGTTTTTGGATTTGGTTTGCAAGATTTTTTATGTGATTTCGTGTGTTGAAGCATATTCTGTTGTGTCTGAGGAGAGTAATTTTCTTATTGTGCCTTGAAATTTAACACACTCACCGTTAAAATTTCCACTTATTTTTATTTTCCTAAAATTTTCATTGCGTCTTGCGACCTTATCAATAGTCTTGACTCAAGACTATTGAGTCAAGACTATTGAGTCAAGATTATTGAAAAGGTTACAAGACGCAACGAAAATTTTAGGAAAATAAAAATAAGAAATAAGTGGAAATTTTACCGGTGAGTGTGCTAAATTTCAAGGCACAATAAGAAAATGACTTTCCCCAGACACAACAGAATATAGTTGAAATTTATAGAAAAACAAAAGATGAAGACAGGTGTATGAACAACAAGCAAGTGTATTAGTTTAACGCTCTTCAACAGAAAGGAATAAGGGAAAATAAACAGAGAGAATGAAAAAAAGCTTGTAAATTTAGTGATATAATATATATATGGAGGCATGTGGCTTAGTGGTTAGGGTGTCAGCATCATGATCATAAGATTGTGGTCTCGATTCCTGGACTGGGCGACACGTGTTCTTGAGCAAAACACTTCATTTCACATTGCTCCAGTTCATTCAGCTGGCAAAAATGAGTAACACTGCGATGGACTGGCGTCCCATCCAGCTGGGGTAAAACGTACGCCATTGAAACCAGGAAACTGAGCCCATGAGCCTGGCTAGGCTTTAAAATAGTGCATTTATATATATATATATATATATATATATATATATATCCTCATCATCATTGTTTAACATCCACCTTCCATGCTAGCATAGGTGGGACAGTTTCACAAGAGCTGGCCAGGCAGAAGCCTGCACCAGGCTTTTGTGACTGTTTTGGTAGGATTTTTACAGTTTTTTAAGTGGCACCTGCTGAAAGTGGATGGCACCTGTGGAAGTGGAAGACCTAGGAAGACATGGGATGAAGTAGTGAGAACCAATCTCAGGATGTTGAGCTTCACAAGATGACAAGAGACTGAGATGCCTGGCGATATGAGGTTCTTGAGAAGACCTGTCCACCTCGGTAAAACTGAATTCTGGAAGTGGTGTGTGTTCTACCCAAATGTAACATTAAATTTTAATTTTCTACACACCCCACCCTAATAAAACAAACTACATCTCCTCTTCTCTTCTTCCTCACATTTCCTTGTTTACAGCACTGTGCTTATCCCTTCCTGCCCACTCCTGCAGCCTAATCCTGTCATCACTGCCCCACCCACTCTATCATTGCTACCCTGTTGTCCCTTCTTTTATACACCCAGGTTTCACTAGTGACCGCATTTCCTCCTTCCCCACTTCTTTGCATTCACATGAACTCCCTACTCACGCACCCATGGCAATGCCCTACCATCCCATTTATATTCTCACCCCCCCCCCCGTACCTTGAGAGTATGCCCTGGCACATCACCACCACCTCCTCCCTTGCCCTCTCTCCCCCTTGCTCTCTCTCACTTTCACTCTCCGACTTTTGTTCTCTTCTACTCTCACACTCTCTCATTCTTGATTACTCTCCCTCTTTCTCTCTCTCTCTCTGTCTCTCTTTCTCTCCCTCTGGCTGGGGCAACCATGTATCTTCTTTACAACAAGACACCCATTTCTGTCCCTCTGTCGCACTCTTACCTCTTATCACCTGGCATAAAACCATCTTCTCCAATACAACCCCTCTCAAAGGAGCTTTGTCTTGCAGGTTACTTGGTGACCCTATCAGTGCAAGTGCCACTTAAAAAGCACCCAGTCCACACTGTAAAATGGTTGGCATTTGGAAGGGCATCCAGCAGTAAAAATCATGCCAAGACAGACCTGGCATTAGGAAGAGCATCCTACTATAACAAAAAAAAAAAAAACCCCTGCCAAAACTGAAGGTATACTCTTTTACTTGTTTCAGTCATTTAACTGTGGCCATGCTGGAGCACTGCCTTTAGTCAAGCAAATCGATCCCAGGACTTATTCTCTGTAAGCCTAGTACTTATTCTATCGGTCTCTTTTGCCGAGCTGCTAAGTTACAGGGATGTAAACATACCAGCATCGGTGATGCTGGGGGGACAAACACAGACATACAAACATATACGCACACACATATGTACATACATACATACATACATACATACATACATACATACATATATATATATATATATACACACGCACATATATATATATATATATATATATATATAAATATATATATATATATATATATACATACATATATATGATGAGCTTCTTTCAGATTCCATCTACCAAATCTACTCACAAGGCTTTGGTCGGCCCAAGGCTGTAGTAGAAGACACTTGCCCAAGGTGCTACGCATTGGGACTGAATCCGAAATACCATGTGGTTGGTAAGCAAGCTACTTACCACACAGCCGCTCTTACGTCTCTGATACTGGATTCGCAAACTCCATATCAATGCTCCATAGATGTCGGCTTGCTCCCATATTTTTCTCATCACATCAGTGTCCAGAGGGCAGCAGATTTCCACAACAGGGCATTATATTTTCCTTTTGATCCCACAAGACAATATCTGGCCAGTTGTGTTTTAATTTGATGATTGTTTTAATTATTAAGTTACCCCAATATTCTTCTGAACCTCTCGTCTCAATATAATTAACTTTGTCAGTTGGAATTTTCATTTTCCTTATTCTTTTCCAGATTGTTCTGGCCACTGCATCATGCCTTATGGGAAGATGATATCTAGAAAACATTCTCTCACTGTTGGCAATAATATGGATGATGCTGCCTTCACTCTTTGCTTTCCACTGCCTACATTTCTTGCCCATCTACGTGTGTATGTATGTGTGTGTGCACGCGCATGTGTGTGTGTGCATGTATGTTATTTGTATGTATGGATGGATGGATGGAGAGAGGGAAGGGTGGGTGTATAATTTCTTCCAGTTCTAATTTTTTTTTAAATCTGAAATTTGAGAAGTCTGACTTTTATGCCAAAATTACTCATCTTTAGACTGTTGTTTTAAGTTCTAGCATTTGTTCATCATTGGCCCACGGATAAGTAAAACAACATTGTTATGTGCTATTTTTATTGTTATAGATGTTGGTGTGGCTGAGTAGTTCAGAAGTTTGCTTCTGAGCTATGTGGTCTTGGGTTCAGTTCCACTGCATGGCACCTTGGGCAAATGTCTTCTACTATAACTCTGGACTGACCAAAGCTTCAAGAGTTGATTTAGTAGAGGGAAACTGAGAAAAGCCTTTCATTCATGTATGTATGTATGTATGTATGTATGTATGTATGCATGCATGTATGTATGTATATATGCATGCATGCATGTATGTATGCATGCATGCATGTATGTATGTATGTATGCATGTAAACGTGTATGTATGTATGTTGTGAAAATGGCGCTCATGCCGGTGACAGGTAAAAAAACACCCTTTGAACACTGGGTGATATGTTGTAATTGAGAAGACCCATCAAACCAAATGTAATCGTAGTCATGGCCGATGCTGGTGTCACATATCTGGCACCCATGCCGGTGGCACATAAAGAGCACCCTTCCAACATTGGGCCCCATGGAGGCAGTAACAAGTGACCGGGACCTTTGATAATACACCATGCTTGAGAAGACCTGCCAAGCCAAGTGAGATCATAGTCATGGCCAATGCTACTGTTTCGTAACTGGCACCTGTGCCAGTGGTGTGTAAAAGCACCTGTTACACTCGTGGAGTGGTTGGCATTAGGAAGAGCATCCAGCCATAGAAATCATGCCAAATCAGACTGAAACCCAGTGCAGCTTCCCAGCTTACCAGTTCTCAGTCAACCCATCCAACCCATGCCAGCATTGAAAACGGATGTTAAATGATGATGATAATGATATATACGTATGTATATATGTATGTATATATATGTATGTATCTATGTATGTATGTATGCATGAACATATGTATGTATGTGTGTATGTATGTATGTATGTATAAAATTTTTTGTGAAAAGGTATTTGATTTTCTTAAAGGTTCTGTTAAACAATTGACCCAGAATTGATTTTTTTTTTTTTAATGCCAGGTACTTATTCTAACGGTATCTTTTGCTGAACTGCTAAGTTACAGGAATGTAAACAAACCAACACTGGTTGTCAAACGGTGAAGAGACAAATACAAAGACATGCACACACACACACACACATATGAACACACACAAATACAAGACACACACACACTCACACACACAAAACATATTCACTCATACAAAACACACACACATGCAAAACATATTCACTCACACAAAACACACACACACACATGCAAAACATATTCACCCATACAAAACACATACACATGCACACATATGTGATGGGCTTCCATCCAGTTGTGTGCTATCCAATTCACATACAAGGCATTGGTCTTCCTAGCCTGGCTCAGGGTTATAATAATAAAAAAAAAAACACTTGCCCAAGTTGCTGCTAAGTGGGACTGAACCCAAAATTAATCGGTCACAAAACAAGCTTCTTAACCACACAGCCAGGCCTGTTTGTGGAACACAAACAAGGTTGGGACACCCTGCCATGAACCAACACATACAATATTGTAGAAATCAATGAAACTGTTGAATGTATTCACTGCAAAGCATTTTGTTTGTGTTTGAGAGGACGGAGACGGAGATGGGAGTTTCAATGAAGTCATCTGACTGTTTAGCTGGGGATTTTTTTTTTATTTGTGACAAATGTCTCTGAGTTTGAGAGACATTCGTTGATGTTGATCAATGATCAATTGACTGGTTTCTGTTGCTATCTCTATGGTAATGGGTGTCGAGCAGTCAGTTCACAATGGCGAGTTTACTAGTTGTTCAATCAACGGAATTGTAGAGGGGGGGGTGCGTATGTGTGTGTGTGTGTGTGTGAGTGTGTGGCTTAGTGGTTAAGGTGTTGGACTCATGACTGTAAGATTATGGTTTCGATTCATGGAAAGGGCAATGTTTTGTGTTCGTGGGTAAAACACTTTTTTTCATGTTGCTCCAGTCCACTTAAGAAGCAAAAGTGAGTAATTCTGCAGAGGACTGGTGTCCCTTCCAAGAGGGCCTAAATACACCATAGAAAATTGGAAACTGGCCCTATGAATCTATATGACTCAGGAGAGAGCTTTAAGTGAAGATGTATGCTTAGTGGTTAGGGTGTCACATTCATGATTGTAAGATTGTGGTTTCGATTCCTGGAGCGGGTGATGTGTTGTGTTCTTGAGTAAAACACTTCGTTTCACATTGTTCCAGTCCACTCAGATGGCAGCAAAAAATGAGCATTCTTATGATGGACTAGCATCCCATCCATGGGGAATATATATGCTGCAGAAAAAGAGAAACTGGCTCTATGATTCTATATGATTCAGGAAATAGCTTTAAGTGAAGACATGTGACTTAGCAGTTAATGTGATGGACTCATGATCATAAGATTGTGGTTTCGATTCCGGCACCAGGTGACGTGTTGTATTCTTGAGCAAAACACTTCACGTTGCTCCAGTTCACTCAGTTGGTAAACATGAGTAATCCTGCTATGGACCAGCATCCCATCCTGAGAATCCAAGAAACCAGCCCCGTGACTATATGACTAAGTATTGTAAAGCGATCTTTTGCCACTGTTGTATCTGTCTTTTGACAACAGTTGTCACTCTGACAGATATTATTGTATTCCAAAGTCATCGATAGAATGGTTCTATCTGGCACTGTATGACCCTCAGTCATACAATGTTATTATTCTCAAAAGGTTGGATCATTATAACTTCCAACTCAATATCACAGTATAATTATTATATCAGCACAGATACGACTATCAAGACAGTCTACACATACTCTCGACCTTTCTCATTGACTGGCCACTGGATTATTTATAATGGCTGGCTACTACCACGTTTGACCGGGAGGGGAGTACAGTTTCATTACACAACACTAAGAAAGAACTTTTATACTTTTTTCTATTTTTAAACAATAGAACAGCTCATTGTATAGTTTTGGAAATGGCAGAGTACTCCACTGATGGTCTAGCACTTATAACTTTATAGTAATAACATACAATTTTAGAAAAGTAATCTTCAAACAAAATCAATGTCACACGATGTGTGAATGGTGGTGGTGGTGGTGGTGGTATTTGAATTCAGAATATAAATGGCTGGAACAAACAATACAAAGCATTTTATCCAATGCTATGAACAGTCTGGTAAACCTCAGACTTTTTAACCCCTTTTAGTATTTTGACTGACCATATCAGGCCCGAAGACTCTACATGTCTTATGCTCAAACTTGCCAGATCCTGCCTCTCATGCCTACTCTACAATGTCATTCTAAATATAAACAAACATATCATCAACATCTCAAAGCTATGAAATAATGCATAATTAATTTCTTAAATGTGAATAGATAGGTAGCAGAATAATCTGAATGAGGTCATCATATTACATGCATATGGTTGTGATGCATGTGCTTTGTGTACCCTTATCAGATGGGTAGTCATGGTGGGGATATTGGGCTTTGTATATTTATACCCAGTTGTCACTTTGGCGACATGCACTGCTCTCTCACTCAATAATAATAATAATAATGATATCAAGTTTTGACAGAAGGCCAGAAATTTTGAGGATAGGGTATAAGTCATTTACATTGACCCCAGTACTAGACTGGTACTTATGAAATGGACAAGTGTGTGTGCACGTGTGAGAGAGAGAGAGAGTGAGTGAGTGAAGGTGTGTGTTGTGATGTATGAATTTTTTTGCATGTAGGTGTGTCACTCACTTTCTCTCTCTCTCTCTCTCTCTCTCTCTCTCTCTCTGTATCTATCTATCTATGTCTCTATCACACACACACATACACATTATCTTTCATAAGCATGTATGAAATTGGCGGATGTAAAGAATACGTACACACCTTCGCCTATAAATACACATGCATACATCTTTTTGGAGTGTGAGAGAGTGATTGTATTTCCTCATAACATATAGAGAAATGGATATCTTTTAATGCAATTGTTTTGGTTGTGACTTATTTCAATACAATATTTATGTGTACAATTTCATAAATGTTTGTCTGAGTAGAATTCTACGCATGAGTGAAACATTGGACGAAAGTGGAACATTAGAAGCAAATTGAAATATTGTCCGAAAATGACCTCAAAATTGCGCGACCCAGCATAGTTGCCAAGGTTATTTTAGTTGTATAAAAGAGCTGTTCTAGCAAAAGTAGGTGAATGTTGGAAGAATGGTTTGTGTGAAAGGACCAATTCTGAGCGTACACCTGTGAGAAATAAAAGAAGGGCTCTTGTCCTGTTGATCAGGCACCTGTGGCTTCTGTAGGTTTTTCCACAAGGACCTTAAAGTGCCTCCCCTACTGGGAGTTTTAATTTGTTTAATTTTTTATTGTTATATATTGTTTACATGCTGTAAAACCCTTTGTCTTATTTTGTGTTGTTTTTTACATCTGTGTCATGTCGTTTATTGTATGTGAGCCCTTGTGGCTAATAAAAGAATTTAATATTATCATTATTATTGTTAATTAAGGTGACGAGCTGGCTGAATTGTTAGCAGGCTGGACGAAATGCTTAGTGGTATTTCAACCTCAACCGTTGCTAAGTTCTGAGTTCAAATTCTGCCGGTGTCAACTTTGCCTTTCATCCTTTTGCAGTCGTCAAATTAAGTACCAGTGAAACAGTGGGGTCTATATAATCGACTATCCCCCTCCCTCAAAGTTTCAGGCCTTGTACCTTCAGTAGAAAAGGTTATTTATTATTATTATTATTATTATTATTATTAATGTGGCCAGCTGGTAAAATCATTTGCATGGCTTAAGCTTGTAGTCGAAAGGATTATTATTATTATTATTATTATTATTATTATTATTATTTTGTTTTCGCTTCTTTGTTTGAAATAGTTAGTTTGAATAAAAGTCAAAGAAATACATTTAAGATTTTGATTGAAGCTGGTCTTGTATATACAGTTTCATAGTTCAGAAGCGCAGCATAAGTCTTTGCAGTAGAAGAGAAGAGAATGAAACAGTGCAGAAGTGAGGTGGTGGCAGTGGTGGCGGTGGCGACTGTGGTGGTGGTGGTGGTGGTGGTGGTGGTGGCAACTGTGGTGGTGGTGGTGGTGGTGATGGTGGTGGCTGTGGTGGTGGTGGTTTTGGTGGTGGTGGTTTTGGTGGTGGTAGCAGCAGTAGCAGTTGTAGTAGTAGTAGTAGTAGCAGCAGCAGGAATGAGAGCAGTAGTAGTAGTAGTAGTAGTTGCTGTTGTTGTTGTTGTTGTTGTCATTTAGCTTCAGGTTAGTCCTGATCTAAGAGCAGGCCTCAGGCATTCCAACTGCAAATATCACATGCCTTTTATTACTTAGTTTATTCTATTTTTTTTCCCCTAAAGCAGCGACTCTAGAACTAAATCATTTAATATATCCTTCCCCCTTTTTTAAGCTGCAAGGGACAATATGGGTAATATTTCTAGCAGACCAAGGTAGTCCTTCAAAAAGCTCCAACTCTCTCCCATTGGCCCAACAACAAACCAATGGTTAATCACGTATTTATGAGATGAATCTTGCACAACAATACACCTCAGGCTTAGCTCTAACTAATCAACATGCTAAAGTGTTTCAACTCTTCATATTGTCACGATCTCTGATTGATTTAAAGATTAAAAAGATTATATTCGTTGTATTTATTTATTGTACTGTTTGTTCACAAATGAGATTCAATGTACAAGTATCCTATTCAGCAGGTCATTTGACATAAACAGGTTAGATGTTTGTAGCGAGTTTTATCCTGTTTTTATATTAGCTCTGAGTGGCAACTCTGAGATGCTAACTTTGTCCTGTACGTGTACAGCATCAGCTTGGCTATGCCTCATAGATGTAGGTAACACCAGCTCTGTGCTGCATCCAAGAAAGGCTAAGCTAACTCTGTCCTGCATTTAAGAACGACTAGCTCTGCACTGTATCTGTGAAATACTAGCTATCTCCTGTTGCACTTGTGCAATACCTGCTGCGTGCTGCAATTTGCCAAGTACTAGCTACGTAATGCAGCTGAAGAGTATTAAATCTGCACAACAACATGTATCATATGAAGTACAAGTTCCATAATGCATTGATAGCATTTTAGCTCTTCACTGCATCTGTCAAATATTAGCTCTTTACTGTACCTGTGCAACATCTACCAAGTTCAAGCTCTGAGCTACAACAGCGAAGTACTTGGTGCGCTGCATAATACATTGGTGAAGTACTAGCTTTGTGCTGCACGTGTAGAATACTATCTCTATACACCATATGTCAAGTATTAGCGCTGCATTGATTTTGTGAAATACTAGCTCCTTCCTACACCGTTACAATATTAACTCTGTACTGTATCTGTCAAGGATTAGCACTACGCTAGAACTGAGGGATGCTAGGCCTTTGTAGCTTGCAACTATGAAGTACTGTTTCTATATTGCATCAATGGAATACTGTCTCTGCACTGCATCAGTCAAGTACTAGTTCTGTCTGTACCTGTGGAGTACATACATGGAGGTCTGTACTACTACATACATTTGTCAAGTACAAGTTCTTCACTGCACATATTGTTATGTCCCGCATTATGACGACGTATTTCGTCATCTCTGCAGGACTGTTCCAAACAGCATACCTCACTGACTGACACTACTGACTGTGTCACTCCACTATTTATTAGTAGACCAGCCCAATTCTCACCTGGGGGCGTCTACCACAATACCTCCCCTTTGAGATATTTTATTTTTTAAAACACATTTTTTCATTACTTTTTCTTCTAACAAGTATTATCTTTTGTTTCTCACAGAATTATTAAATCCTTCACACAGACTCATTATTATTATTATTATTATTATTATTATTATTATTATTATTATTATTATTATTATTTGTTCCACACAGAACCATTTTTTTTTCAAAATGCCACAGGTAGTACCAAGTCTACATTATTACTGGTAGTGTTACTACATGTAGCGACATGACTTCTAAATCCTTCAGACAGACTTATTATTATTATTATTATCATTATTATTTGTTCCACACAGAACCATTTTTTTTCAAAATGCCACAGGTAGTACCAAGTCTACATTATTACTGGTAGTGCTACTACATGTAGCGACATGACTTATAAATCCTTCAAACAGACTTATTATTATTATTATTATTATTTGTTCCACACAGAACCATTTTTTTTCAAAATGCCACAGGTAGTACCAAGTCTACATTATTACTGGTAGTGTTACTACATGTAGCGACATGACTTATAAATCCTTCAAACAGACTTATTATTATTATTATTATTATTATTATTATTATTATTACTTCTTCCACACAATTATTTTACACAGTTCTGTGTAGAGTTCCAGTTTTACCAGACAATTTTTTTCTTCGAGAACTTTTTTTATATATATATTTTTTCAATGTGCATATATTACTTTTCACTATGTGTAATTCAATTCTGTGTTAGAGTTCAAATCCTTCATAGACACACACACACACACACACACACACACACACACACACACACACACACACACACACACACACACACACACATATATATATATATATACAGCAGGCTTCTTTCAGTTTCTGTCTATCAAATCCAGCCACAAGGCTTTGGTCGGCTCGAGGCTGTAGTAGCAGACACTTGCCCAAGGTGTCATGCAGTGGGACAGAACCTGGAACCATATGGTTGGCAAGCAAGCTACTTACTACACAGCCACTCCTATATACATATACATACATATACATGTATATATGTATATGTCTGTATATACATATGTGCACATGTATGTATATGCATGTTAATGCATTTATTACCTTAAATGTAGATACACACAGTATGTACATACACACATACATACATACATACATATACACATACATTCAGATATACATACACACAT